>NC_141297.1:830000-905000 GCF_037954325.1 Fistularia commersonii | reverse complement strand
TTGACCCCGGTTGACCCCGGTTGACCCCGGTTGACCCGGTCTGGTCTGTTCGACCCGGTCCTGAATGGATGGATGACAGAAGCTCATCTCCAGAGGTGAACCTGTGACACGCAACACCATGAATGCCACGCTCAACATGCTAAGCTAGCTTTTTTTCAGCGTTCAGCGGCCGAGAGATGGAAGGTTAACGAAGAGGATCCGAGCCCAGTCCCGTCGCCTGTCAATCAGTCGATCGATCGATGGACGGATGGATGGACGGACGGATGGATGGACGGACACGCCCCCGACTCCATGTCTGGAGGTGGATGCAGGAGATCGGGGCTCCCGAGGGAAATCAGCGGCGTTTACTGTCCTCGCTAGGAGCCGCCGGGCTCAGGCTCGGGCGGCAGGGCGACCGGAGGCGCGGAATTGAAACCCTCGTCAAGTTGGATCAAGACGGATCAAGATGGATCCGGGCTTCTGGCCGTGGCGAGGTCACCTGGCGGCCATGAAAAGCAGACCTTATCGGAGGAGGAAGTGACGCCGCAGCCTTCTTGACTGCAAACATGTCCTCATGTACGGAGGACCTTCTCACCGCAGGCGGACGTCCACCTTCAACAAGACCTTCCATGGATGCTGAACACCTCACACACTCACACACTCACACCAGGGGGCGCTGGTGAACACTATACACTCTGACCGGGGAGTGAATGAGTGAGTGAGTGAGCGAATGAATGGATGAGCGAATGTCTGAGTGAATAATTGAACTAGTGAGTGAGTTTGGATGTGAATGAATGAATGAATGAATGAATGAACCAGTGAGTGAATGAGTGAGTGACTGAGTGACTGAGTGAGTGAGTAAAAGAACTAGTGAGAGAATAAATGAATGAATGAATGAGTGAATGTCTGAGTGAATAATTGAACTAGTGAGTGAGTGAGGATGTGAATGAATGAATGAATAAATGAATGAATGAATTAGTGAGTGAGTGAATGGACGAGCCAATTAGTGAGTGATAGAGTGAATGAATGAATGAATGGCTGAGTGAGTATGTGAATGAATGAATGAATGAATGAACCGGTGAGTGAATGAGTGAGTGACTGAGTGAGTAAAAGAACTAGTGAGTGAATAAATGAATGAATGAATGAATGAATGAGTGAATGTCTGAGTGATTAATTGAGCCAGTGAGTGAGTGAGGATGCGAATGAACGAATGAATGAATGAACTAGTGAGTGAGTGAATGAAGTAGTCAATTAGTGAGTGACAAAGTGAATGAATGAATGAATGGCTGAATGAATGAACTGGTGAGTGAATGAACTGGTGAGTGAGTGAGTGAACTAGTGAATGAGTGAGGATGTGAATGAATGAATGAATGAACTAGTGAGTGAGTGAGTAATTGAACCAGTGACTGAGTGAGTGAGTGAATGAATGAATGTCTGAGTGCATAATTGAACCAGTGAGTGAGTGAATGGTTGTGTGTCTCTACAAGAAGGGAGAATGAAAGGGTGAATTCTAAGTCTCTCTCTAGGCTGTGAATGAAAGGGTCTCTTAGAGTTTGAATGAGAGGGTGAACGGTTGCACACTTCTGAGAGAGAGAGAGAGAGAGAGAGAGAGAGAGAGGTCCATTTACAACATGATAGTCTGGCCTGGACCAATGACAGGCCTCCTCTGGAGCGAGCGGGGGCGGGGCCTGAGGTCATGTGTTCGCCGTGGGCGGGCGGCCGGTATTTTACGCCGGCGGCCGTCAGACACAACCGCAAAACCGAGGTGGAGCCCCGAACCATGTCTGATGGCGTCGGGGGGCGGGGCCATGCATTCGGCGGGGGGGGGGGGGGGGGGGGGGGGGCTCACATGCATCGCACCCTCCTTCGGCGGCGGCAAAATGGCGGCGGCAAGCGGGTGGGAGGGGAGGGGGGAGGAAACACTCACCAGAATTTTCTGGGCCTGCCGATTCGGAACGGCGTGCAGGGCATTTTAGCAACTTTAGCAACTTTAACTCGACGCTCGGAAAAACACGACCCACACCCACGCCGGAGATCCCGGGTGGACCTCCTCCTCCTCCTCCTCCTCCTCCTCCTCCTCCTCCTGCCGGTGAAGGTCGCACATCCAAAGATCTCCGCCCGCCCCGTCACTCCTCTCCCACAACCTCCTTTAGCATCCTGTTCTCTCCTTTTCCTCCTTCCTCCTCCTCCTCTGCAGCTGCAGTCTGCAGGAGGACCACGCCGCCTCCAGGACCGTCCACCGAGACCCACAATCCTGCATCCGCAGACCGCCAACACCTGCCCTGCATACACTACAGCTGTCTGCAGGAGCACACACACACACACACACACACACACACACACGGCACTGCGGAGAGCAGAACCGTTTGCCGTTCATCTTCCTCTTCCTCACACTCTCTCTTTAACACCCCCCCCACACACACACACACACACACACACACACACACACACACGGGTAATGTGTTTGGCTAACCTGCTGACACACACACACACACATACATACACACACCAGGGTGGTGCCATGCTGACACTGAACCAGGTTTAATGGACGAGTGGGAGGAGGAGGAGGAGGAGAACTCACCATTTGCTCCTGGCCTTGGAGAAGGTCTTATCTACCCTGGAAGAGAAGAAGCAGAAGCAGGATGTCACTGCTCATGGGTTGAGGTCGTATGAGGCTCGCACACACACACACACACACACAAGGAATTCACAAATCTCCTCTCTGGTCTTCCTCCAGACCTTCTCCAATGTCAAATTCATTCTACCCAGATCTTCTCCATCCCTCCTCTGTCCACCAGAACATCTAAGATGTCCTTCTGATGGCTGCAAAGAGAACCTCCACCTCTCCAACTCCTTTCTTCTCCTCGGTGTCTCCAGACCAGACACCAAAGCGTTCTGCACCTTTCCTTTCGTTCTGGCTGATCCTCTTTTCTCCACGTTCCTCCACCTTCTCAGAACTGATGAGCCTCATTTCTAAAGCTCCTCCACCTTTATCTCCAGCCCCCGTAGCTTCACCGTCCCTCTCTGGTTCCTCTCGGGTTCCTCTCATTCACAAACGCGTCCCATCTTGCTGCAGCTTCATACCTTCCCGCCTCTAGAAGCTCCATCCAATGAGCAGCAGATAGAGGTGAAAGAAGAAGATAGAAAGGCAGAAGATAGATGTCTCCTGACATCTGTCCGAGGCTGAGGGGAGGATCAGCGCCCGGCTGTTTCTTCTGCGTGTCCTGAAATCACCCGGTTCAGGCCGGCGCCACCAGAGGGCGCCGCTCCTCAGGTGTGGAAGGTGAAAACCGTGGCATCAATAAATCAGGGCGTTGTTACGAGGCCGCGATCTGACCTCCATTTTTAATGTTTGCGAGACGTCGTACGCGTTCATCTGTGCGCGTCTTTATCAACGTTCCGCTAGCTTGAGTTCCTTGGATTTCTTGCTGGCTTTCCGTGTCTAAATGTCGGCGTTTTTACGCAATTTATGCAAAGTTTACCGACGCGGTAAATCGATCAGCAGCGATTTTATCCACTTGTATATGAACGTGGAAGAACATCAGCCAGAAGGAAAGGAAAGGTGGAGGAGACGAGATGGTTTACAAACACTGACAATGACCAAGAGGTGAAGATGTTGAGGTTCTCTTTGGAAGGGAACTGGATGGAGAGGACCAGCAATGAGTGTGTGTGTGTGTGTGTGTGTATACGTGTATATGTATGTACAGTGATCCCTCACGACAACGCAATTTACTTTTCACGGTTTCGCTACTTCCTGGATTTGCATGGTGCATTGTGTTCTGCATTCTGATTGGCTAAAAAGTCACTCCGCTTCTTCTCTACCTGTGCGTCAATAACGTTGCAGTTTAATATGTACACGTGCGTAAAACAGCTTGACAAATTTACATGACGTACGTGCAAATTCTCTTGCAATTTCGAGTTAAAACCCATAATGTTGACAAAACGCTCTGGAGCGACAAAAGCACCTTGCAGGGCCCAAAAGGCAGCGGAAGATGCTATCTATGGCAGATAAAGTTAAACTTCTGGACATGCTAAGGGAAGCTAAAAGCTACGCGGCTGTAGGTCGGCATTACGGAATGAATGAATCTTCCCTTCGTTCCATAAAGAAGGAAGAAAAAAACATAAGGACGACAGCAGCGATAAGCTTTAATAAGGATGCAAAAAGGGTTGCAACTGTCTGCAATATTTTTCATAATCATTTTTAATTTTCTCCCGTTTAATCCAATGACTCGGGTCGCGGTGGGCGGAGCTAATCTCCGCAATTCGAAGCCTTCTGTTCACATTGATGATTAAAATGATTATTTGACAGTCCAGTACAGAAGTTATTTGTTGAAAAAAACGTTTCTAAAGTACTGCACTTTTATCTGTGAAACAAATGATTGAGCCTGTAAAATGGTTTGTTCTTCCTTTTCAATGTATAATATTTAATTGTATAATAATTGTAAAAAAAAAATAAAGGTTTCTACGTCACGGATTTTGCCTTCCACGGGTTCTTTTTGGAACGTAACCCCGCCAAAAACAAGGGTTTACTGTATATGTTTATACATTTGGGTCTGTGTGACACTATATGGACAAAAGTACTCCTTTTCTGGCAGATGAACTGAAGTGACGTCCTGTTCTTAATCCATGGGGTTGGATGTGTGGTGGGTCCAACCTTTGCTTCTGGAACACCTTCAACTCTTCTGAGAAGGCTTCCACAAGCTTCAGGAGTGTGTTAATGGCTATTTCTGACCGTTCTTCAAGAAGCGTGTGTGATGTTGGAGGAGAAGGCCTGGCTCTCCGTCTCCTCCATCCCAAAGGTCTTCTCTGGGTTGAGCTCAGGACTCTGCAGGCCAGTCAGACTCTGACCTTCGTGTCTTTCTGGAGCTGCTTTGTGCACTGGTGCACGCTCACGTTGGAGAAGGAAGGCTCCGGCTCCAAACTGTTCCCATGGAGGTCTTGGTCTGCTGAAGCTGGAAGAGTTCATTTCACCAGAATCCCTCCTCCACCAAACTTCACACTTGGTGCAATGCAGTCATACAAGTAATGTTCTCCCGGCGGCCGCCGAACCCGGACTCGTCCGTCGGATCGCCGGATGGAGAAGCTCTCTGCGGACCGATCTTCAGCTCATCTGAAGGCCACATGAAGCTTGGAGGTCTGTAACCACTGACCCTGCAGAGAGTTGGCCACCTCTCGGCGCCACGGGCCTCGCCGTCCCCTCAGTTGCCGTGGTTCCCGATCGCTTCCATGTTCTTCTCATCCGGCTGAAGGTCGATTGTGGAACAATCAGGACTGTATTTGTTGATGCTTCCTATCACGGCTCCACGCTGGAACTCACCGAGATCCTGAGAGACTCCCCTTCTTTCACAGATGTTTGGAAGAACAGCCTGCATGGCGAGGTGCTGGATTTCATCCACCTGTGGTGATGGAAGGGACTGGAACATCTGACTCCCATTATTGGGATGGACCAGCCAAAACTCTTTCGCCATATCATGTGAATATGTATATATGTGTGTGGGATGAAGAGGCCCGTGTCGGGGATCCATCACGGAGAAGATCCGTCCCGAGAAGAAAGATCTACCGTCGTTCTCGACTCCAGGGCCTCCAGGCCACGTGTCACGGAACCCGGACGGATGTGGCGATGTATCTCCGGTCCATCCCGCCACCCTCCCTGCAAACGCCTCCGGCGCCACTGAGAGTGACATTCTCCAAACCTGGTCCAGCTGCTCACGTTCCACAGGATGCTGATGGAGTGAGGTCACCCCAGGAGAGCCCGGGTGATTGGACGGAGGCCCCCGGACCCAAATGCCCAGAGCCGACGCAGGAAATTTGCAGTAAACCCCCGCCCGTCGCTCCCGAATGGAACTCGATATCAGGAAAGCGGGGAATTATTTTGTGGGTTCGGAAATGAGTCTCGTGCACGGAGGAGCCCACGTTCTCCTCGGGGCTTCATCTCCTTCACCAGCTGATGGTGTTCTCCTCCCAGGATAGCATCAGCGTCCCGAGCGTACAAATGCTGCCGTGCCACAACAGGCTACGCACTAAAGCTGCTCCGCTGCATTCCTATCACGGTCTTTGCATTCCGCAAGGTGTGTATGTGTGTGTGTGTGTGTGTGTGTGTGTGTGGAGGGTTTGTGAAACAATTCCAAGCCTGCGATGCATCATCCAAAGCCCTGCAGGCAGAAAGATCACATTCACCGATAAGAAACTTGGGAACAACACTTGTATCCAACAGTGGTGTCATAAGATTGTCGCCTCCGGGAACTCTGGTCTCGTTAACGGTGGAACGATCAGGTAATTATAGGTTTATCGAATTGAAATCACGTCATACCAGATGTGATATTTGGTGGCCAGAAGCGGAGCCTCAAGCGATTGGTTCAGCTGAGAGGTCCTAAAAGCTCAAGTGGCTTTAGGAGGAAGCTCACCTGGGAGGTGCGAGAACCTGCAGCGTCCCACCTCCCCGCCTCTCCTTTTATTTCTTCATTAGCAACTGGTGGACCCGCCGCAAACACACTCCGACATACATCGCAACATCATCTGCGAAATGTCACATCTGTATTTGACGACAGCTGTGGGTTCGGTTTTCCACAACAACACTCGTCCGGGCCAGGGGGAGCTCGGGAATCCAACCGGGAATGTTTGGTTTCCATGACAACCACTCTGACGGCGAGATGTCGACTAAACAAACTATTCTGGTTAGCGTGGACACAGAGGTAGGCTATCACGAATGCGCTAGTGCTAATGCATTAGCGACCCATGAGTCATATTAGCTCATCGGCGTCTGAGAAGCGTCCACTTGGCGAGCCGGCCCGCCGCCGCCGACACACGGCGCAGCTCGCGCCCAGCGGGTGGTCGCTAAACACTAGCAAACGCTTTCCCAGGCTCTCCCAGACGCTCGCCGAGGCGCGGACCACATGGGTGGTTTCCATGGAAACAAGCACCGGAGGGATAAGGGGGCCTCACGGCGGCCGCGCGAAAACCCCTCGACCCTCGTCACGTCAGCAGCCGTGACATTTGAGAAAAAGAACAATTTCTACAACTTAATCCAGAATTAATATTGAGCGCCACCGGTAATTTCCCCTTTCCTCACCAGATGCAAAGAGAACCCGCACCCCCCGCCGCCGCCGCCGCCGCCGCCGCCACTTCAACAATTAGCCGAGACCTATGGTTTGCGTCGAAGTCAACAGCGTTGCAAGTAGGTCAGCAGACGTGGCTGAGGAGGCGGCCCGGAGAAAATCCAGCTTACAAGCAAAACAAGTTGGTTGTTCAGCCATAAATCTGCTGCCGTCACGCGTCTTTGTTTTCTTTCCGCAGGAAATATAAGAAGTGCTCAAAATGTAATCCTCAGAAAACAAACACCCGTCAAAGAACCGTCAGGCTCAGACTCCGTCCCAGGAAGTAGCCTCCTCCTGGAGAACCCTTTCGTTCCCCACGGGTTGGAAGGTACCAGGCTGTGACCTGCACCTTCAGCTCCACTCTCCAAAACAAACCACCACAGAAGAAGAAGAGGACAACAACATGGAGGGGGAAGCTGCCACAGCGCTCGTGGAATAATAAGTGTTTTTATCTTCTCCCTGCACTGCTTCTACCCACATGAAGGACTTATTCTGGTCCAAAATGTAGATGTTCCTCTGCGAGCCCCGGAACCCTCTCGGAGGCATAGCAGGACAGAGAAGCTCGGACCTCTTCGTCCCCCGTATTCTCAGGCTTTTCTCTGACGCTCAAGACCGGGACAGGCAAGAAGTATCTGCTAATGGATGTGGCTTATGAGTTCCGGCGAGCACCCACGGATCTCCAAGAAGACCTCGCACCTGAGCGGGAGCTGAGGTGGTCCCAGGTTCCTCCGGAGTCCCAATGCACCGCTTCAAGACCACTTCCTGCAAAGGTTCCAGGAGCTCCAGAAAAGGGGCCACTGACTCTTACAAAGCTGAACATCACAAGCTCCTTGACGACCACCCGGCGTGTTCGAGGAGACGAGAAAAGGCGATACGTCCCTGCAGCCGGCCGCTCGCCGAGTGTGAAAACAGAAATAGGAAGGCGTCAGAAATAGAGCCGGGGACAAACACTGCGGCAAACAATAGTGAAAGTGAGCGCTTCCAGGCCGGGAGGACCGTGGGTCGGCCCGGCGGGGGCTGAATGAGCCCATTGATCCAGAAATGGGCGTAAAGTGGCTGAATGTTCTCATTTAGCGACACTACAGTAGCGTACAGTGTGTGTGAAATCACACACACACACATTGATGGCGACTGCTCGTAGCTGCCGCCATATGAAACGCATCCACCTCCAGCACACGGCACGTGATTGATAGCGACGTCATTTGTGAATCACGCCGATCGCTATCATGCTATCACGCCATCATGCTAATCAGACTGTTAGCGTGCCGTAGCGACATTGGTCCACCCCGCCGACATCAGATGACTACCTGAACATCGGTAGGCGACGCCTTTTTCCCAAAACATGGTCATTTTGTGAAATATGGCGTGGTGCGCTTTGGGGGCGTGGCTAACTTTTGATTGGCGGGTCTCTGCCTCTTTATATTATTATTGTTTATCTAAAAATCAAGATCAAAATTTTGCCATTCTGCACCCATTGAGTTTCGTCCTTTCAAAACAAGCTGATGTTTGGCCTCATTCATTCATTCATTCATTATCTGCGACCTCAGCTCTGATTGGACGAGAACCAGAGGCTTCACCCTGGATCCATCATGAGGACACGTGGAGACGTTCAACCATTCACCCTCTCGTCCACACGTCTGGACGACGCAGGGTCTCCAGTGAAGCTCCTGCATGTGTTTGGACGGTGGGAGGAACCCGGAGAACCCTGGGGAACCCCACGCAGACACGGGGAGAACATGGAGGCTCCACACGGTCATTGGCTTCACGCCGTGACCCGACGTTTGCATCGTTTGAAAGTCCAAGCGGCGCGACGACGGAGATCAAGCAGATGTCGAGCAGCTGGAGATTTGGGACGTGTTCGCGCCCAAATTAGGTTCCACGTGGTCCAACGCTCTGCCGGGGTCGGCGTCCTTTGGATGAGATGTTCCTGGTGTGCTTTCAAATGTCACCCGGGGCCTCTTTGGGCGAGCGGCGTCACCGCGTCCAGATTAGAAGGATCAACACGGATAAAGAAAACACCTGCTCACCAGCGGAGCATTAAATACACTACAATGACATAAATAAAGATATCAAAGATGGCGGTAAATGGTCTCCACTTATCTGGCACTTTCATCACCTTCCTTTCAGGAAGCGTTCACCTAGCGAGCCGCTCTTCTGGGGATCCGTCGTCAGATCTCCAGCCAGGGGGCGGACAACCTCTCTGTGTTGAACAATACACTTAAAAACGTTTTTGAGAATGCTTGTAGTTAGCGTTAGCCTAGCCTTCCTCTGCCGAGGGCCCTCTCCTGTCTCCCTTCATCAGTGCATGATGGTGGCCTCATGTCTTCTCCAGGGTCTCTCATTGGACAGGTTCCTAGGGTACGTGGCTTGATCTCCTGCGGCGTCTGGTCAGGGGTCCATCATTGTTCATTCTCTAATGAATATTTAAGTTCTGATCGCATCATTTCAGCTATTAGGAGGTAACTGCTAGCGCTAATGTTATTAGCAATGGCTCATTCGTGGCTGTTCCTCCCGACCCTTGGACTCCCACTGTCTCTTCCACCTTCTTGCTTTCTAACCTTCCCTCTCTCTCCCGGTTGAGGCCGCATCCGTCCCGGATCCGTCAAAGACGGCGGTAAATAGTCTCCACGTAAAAAGCACTTTACACCGGATCCCCTTTCATCCGTTCACACACTCACACACCGACGGCGGCAGAGCCTCCACGCTAGACGCTAACCGAACCATCGGAAGCAAGCGGGGGCGGTTGGGTGCCTCGGACCTGCAGACAGGAGCAGCTGTCCAGTCCAGCTTCTCGGTTGGAGGGACGCCCGCTCCGCCGACCGAGAGCCCGCTCGCTGAAGAACACTCGATACCATTCTGCATATGAATGTGGATGTCGGTGTAAGTAAATATGCGAGGTGGAGCGACCGAGCCGGCGCTGAAGAGCTCTCTCGCTGTCCTACATGGCCTGTTTGTTTGGCCGCTGCCCTTGGAAGTGTACTTGAATGGCCTCCTGCTCTCAAGTAGCCTTGCCTTGCAGTCTAATCATCTTTTGTCATGCAAACGTTTGCTCCTGTCAAACAAAAAAGACCCCCCCACCCCCACCCCGTGTTGTTCACGGTGCCATGTTCCATCCAATAACCCTCAGACGCTCCGGTTATCCAAAATCAAACAAGGACAAAAGGGTCTTTTCAGAAAGGTGCGAGGTGCGAAGCGCAAACACTGGTTTTCACCGCGCGGCAGCTAGCTAGCGCCACACAAGCATCCTGCTAACCCTTCTTGAGGAACCTTAGGTTGCTTAAATATATCCTCGCTGTTACCGCAAAACCTGCCTCCGCGCGGGAGGGCATTGTTCAACAAGTCCAAGAAAACAGGGTTGTGAAGCAGCTGACCAGGACCGGCGCAGATTTCACCGCACCCCGGGGGTTTCCACTTGTTTTCGTTTTCTTTCTTCTCAATTCTCTGACAGAAATCCTCACCGCTCGCCGTCCGGACCGGACCCGGCCACAGACAGCATCACATTGTTCATGTTGCCCTGAAGGTACCTGTCAGAGAAGACCCTTTGAACCCGCTGTAGGTCCTGCCTCCATGCCGATGCCATATATTTAGCTGTCATGTGCAGACAAACAGTATATTCTGTGTACCCCATGTCTCATGTGACCCACGACAGGATTTCTATAAGTTGAAAAAGCAGAAAAACAAACTCACTGATCCGCCGGCTGATCTGGAAGCTAGGCGGTATGCTCGCCGCCACGACTTCCTTTGGGGCCGTGACATAAAAGACTAATATTTGATGCCAAATTTATAAGCCAGGCAGTTACACAGAAGGGTGGACTGCACGGAGCAAAGCGTAAATACATTTCTAAAAGAAGCTCTTGCTAGTAACACAAATCAAAAGAAGCTAGCAACAACGATCGCCGATAGCTAGCATGACAGCGACGACTTCATGTTCACAAATTTAGCATGTTAACATTAGCGGCCGTCACTTGCATATCAGCAGTACACGAGCAGGTTAACGCTTACACGTGGTGTTAGCATGCAGTCGCTGAAATTAGCGTGCAGCTAAAAAGCCACACACACTTTTCAGCTTTTTGAAATATCCTTAACGTGACAAGTCTGACAAATTATGGGATGTCGGCCTATACCACCGAACGTCAAACATTAACACCTCAATGTGATGTAGCTTTAGCTAAAGATGACATCGATTCCGGTGAGAAGACGATCCCACTTTGCAGACGACGCCATGACGTTACTGCATTTCAAAATAAAACTAAATAGTGACACTGTGTTTTCAAGATTTCAAAATAAATACAAATGTGAATGACTAACAATGAGTTTCCATCGCCCGCAGGTATTATTGATCATTTATTGATCGGCCGTCCGTTCGTTGGGGGCGTGTACCTCCCATTCAGCCGTTAGCGGCGGCGCCGAAGCCGCAACGCAAGGTGTTAACGGTACAATCAAAAGCGACCGGAAGTCGAACCGGCAACCCTCCGCCTGAGCGGCAGCCGCTCCCTCCCTCCCTCCCCTGCTCGCTACGCTACGACACAATCACATATTTACTTCAGACTGAACTTTCCCGTGGTCGTCTCGCCGCGCACTCGGTCATGATTCAGCATCTGGCTGGAGATGGGGGGACATTGAGACGCCCCTCTTCACAGGTCACTCAAACAGCAGCGTGGAAACCAAAGCGTGGAGACAAAAGCTGCATTCCAATGCCGAACCGCATGAACACACACACACACACACACACACACACACACACACACTGACAATCTGTGCGGTCATCAAGCGGCGAGACAGAAACCCAGTCACACACCCAGCCTCAATCCAACAACATGTCACACAGGAGAAAGCTGCCTCCTCTACGGAAATCATGAGGAATCTGCTTCTCACCCCCCGTAAGCTCCAAAAGTGAAACTCCTCTTCCTCTGCGGCATGCCGGCTAATGGACAGCTCTGAGTCAGTCAACTCAGAGCTGAATGGAGCCAGTACTTGTGTCACTTGCGCTGACTGAGCATATGTGTGTGTGTGTGTGTGTGTGTTGTCTGAGCTCCGCCGCCGCCGCCACCCCCCCCCCACATCGGCTAACGTGCCCTGCCTCTTCTCTGCTGGCGCTCCTCCTTCACAAACAGGGGGAGGAAGGGGAAGAGGGTGGGCGGGGGTGCCGGTCTCCCTGGGAACCAGGAGTGTCGTAGCAGAGGTTCTCAAGAGAGGCTACTTCTACGGCGGCAGGTGTTCCACATACCAGATGTGTGTATTGCTAGGAGAAGATTTACTCTGAGAAGATACGAGATGCTAATGTGGACGTTCATGAATGCAGGAAAGTTCTGAATCATGGCGGATTCACTCGGTTTCCACTGTTTTCAAAATTATCTTCTGAGGAGCCGTCGGGCAGCGCTAGCGCTCCGGGCTGCTGGCGTTAGCATAACTGACAAAGAGCAGCCCCTCTTGCCTCTAGATGAGCGCCGGGGGAAGGGGGCGGTTAAAAAAACAGCAAACCGTGAATGCGACATGAAAGGGTTCCCTGCGTGGCGAGCGTTAGCTTGCGAGTCTGGCTTGTTATGCCGCTTCTCCCGCCGCCACAGGACAGCTGGTCAAACGAGCCGCCGACTTAAGCTCACCGTCCGTCGGAGTGGCCGGGGTTAGCCTGCCTCAAGTTAGCCCACTTTGGGTTAGCCCACCTCAGGTTAGCCCACCTCAGGTTAACCTGCTTCGTGTTAGCCCACTTTGGATTAGCTCGCCTCAGGTTAGCCCACTTTGGGTTAGCCTGCCTCAAGTTAGCCCACCTCGGGTTAGCCCCCCGCAGGTTAACCTGCCCTGAGTTAGCCCACCTCAGGTTAGCCCATCTTGTGTTACCCCACTTTGGATTAGCTCGCCTCAGGTTAGCCCACTTTGGGTTAGCCTGTCTCAAGATAGCCCACTTTGGGTTAGCCCACCACGGGTTAGCCCGCCTCAGCTTAACCTGCCCTGAGTTAGCCCACCTCAGGTTAGCCCATCTCGTGTTATCCCACTTTGTATTAGCTCGCCTCGGGTTAGCCGGCCTTGGGTTAGCTCACCACAGGGTAGCCGCTCCGCTACATGTGCAGTGTATGTCCAGCGCTGTTCATGTGCATGGACGGGGGAAGAAGAACATGGGCATCATATATGGACGCTTCTGGAGCGCCGCACCTCCCAAACATTCAGACTTTGTCAACGAGACTCCCCTTCTTGGTGGACGGCTGACAAGCTAACCCTTCTAGCCGACTCCTTTCCTTTACCCCCCCGCACGGAAGGAAGAATCCCACCAATCCTGGGCGGCGGCGTTCGAGTTATGCAAGTAATGAATCAGCGCCGATAGACGCTAACGTCACGTCTTCGCCATCAAATCGCACCTTTTTGTTCCCCATTTTGCGGTTTTCTAAAAGTGCCTGCGAGGCGTCGGACGCTCCTGACTCACGCCGCTGTTGTTGCTGTTTTTGTCGGCGTGAAAGGAATGCAAGGATTCAAATGGCCGCCCGTACGCTTCCAATTACCCCCGCACTTCCAACGCTCGCAAGAGGCAACGGACCGACGAGCGGACGATCATATCTGTGTCGATTGGACAGCATTTGAAATCCGCTCAGCGACGGCAGCGGCGCCACCTTGTGGTCGACGAACAGCACGACATGGACATCCAGAAGAGAAGCTCGGCCTCAGAGAGCTGTGGGTGATGGAGACATTCGTCCAGGGTTGAGCTCCTCCACAGTTCAACGTCCTAATCCTCTGTGTGTGTGTGTGTGTGTGTGTGTGTGTGTGTGTGTGTGTGTGTGTGTGTGTGTGTGTGCGGAGCCGCCCTGGGGTTCAAGGCCGGTCCTACAACGGCTCCTGAATCGGAGATGAGGTTAATGAATCCATAATATTTACCCTGCGCGGGGAAAGACTCCGCCTCCATCGTCTCAATGCTCTCCAAACATTGCCGAGGGGGCAAAGAGCGAAGGGGGGGGGGGCTTCTGGGGGGGGGTTGTTGCCCCGGGGGGCAGGTTTCAGCCTTTCAAAGGACCATTGTGCTTTGAAGAGTGAGGAAAGAGGTTGAGGCTGAAAAAGATAAAGTTAATAAAAACCCAGGCGGAGGATTTGACCCGGTTCGGCGTCCGTCAGCCTCCAGAACAATCCGAGCTGACAGTCTTCTGTTATCAACTAAAACATGACAGGTGCTCCTTCTTTCTTCACAGATGGCAGAGGCTTCACTACTTGTTAATAAATGTATAATTACATGGGGAGGATCACAACATAGCATGGATTCGTCTTCTTCTGCTCTCTCCAGGGGCCGCAGCCAATCAGCTGCCTTCATCTGACACACAGCCAATCAGCTCCCTCCATCTTACCCACAGCCAATCAGATGCCTCCATCTCACCCACAGCCAATCAGCTCCCTCCATCTTACCCACAGCCAATCAGCTGCCTCCATCTGACCCACAGCCAATCAGCTGCCTCCATCTGATCCACAGCCAATCAGCTCCCTCCATCTTACCCACAGCCAATCGGCTGTCTCCATCGAACCCTCTCCTCTCACACCAGCTAACTTCCTGTCCTCCCTCCATGAACCTCCTCTCCGGTCTTCCTCCTGACCTCCTCCAGGTCCAGCCTCCTTCTCCATCCTTCTTCTGTCCTCGTCCAAACCATCTCAGAGTGACTTCATCTCCAGAACTTCCTGATCCTCCTCACTCCCCAAGAGGAACCGCCACACCTCCATCTCTGCCTCCTGTGTTCTCCTCAGTGTCTCCTCAGCTGCCACCATGCTAGCCATCTCCTGTCTTCTCCCCTGCCTGATGTTCTCCTCTACCGAGGCCTCCTGGAGCTTCTTCTCTCTGAGATCCAGGCTGACCTTCTGTGACCTCCACCTCCACATGGAAGCCAAGCGACAGAAGATCCTCCAAGGAGGGACCTCCCCTTCCATGTGAGCACATTTGCCCTTCGGGGCCTCGAGACCCACTGCAAACAACCACACACACACACACACACACACACACACACACACACACACACACACACACACACACACACACACACACACACACACACTACAGCCTTTCATAGAATCTCATTAGAGGGTCCGGACATCACGGTGGACGAGGCACGGGAAGAGGGGTGTTATTGTAGTGTGTTAGGATTCTACTGAAACACACACACACACACACACACACACACACACACACATGCACACATACACACACACACACACACACACGCACACACACGCACACACACAGGCTTTTGTCCAAGACTAGAGTTATTATGTGTGTGTTTGTTGTGTCTCTATGTGTCTCTGTGATTGACAGGTCCTGAGAAAGCCCCGCCCCTTGTCCAATCACAGCTGGGCTAGACTCCGCCCCCTCACATGCAGACAATGGATGAACGAATGAATGAACGAATGAATGAATGAATGAATGAACTCACTACTAGGACTGGCAGTCACGGGGAAACAGCGCCCTCTGCTGGACAGAAACGTGTGTGAGAAATAAAATATCAGAGGAAAGTCAATGTTAAAATGTAAAAACATCATGGACTCCAGTGTGAGACGACTGTCTGGGAAATCCATGCATATATTGGAAATGGACACCACACACACACACACACACACACACACACACACACACACACAAAATCGCCACAACCTTGCACTTATATTTTCCAGTGTTTCAAAAATTTGCATGGAGTGGGCTGTGAGACTCATTGACCCGCAGAGTGTGTGTGTATGTGTGTGTGTGTGTGTGTGTGTGTGTGTGTGTATCAAACACCCCTGTAAAGTAATACTTGGAAAGTGTGTGTGTGGGATCGGCCTGGAATAGAAGTGACGTGAGTGTGTGTCGGCTGAGCAGCAGGTGTCTCCACAAATAGAGGGGGTCCTCAGGGGTCAGACGGTGTGTCCCTACGTCCTGTCTGGGGGGCGCGTGCGCACACACACACACACACACACACACACACACACACACACACATATATCTGAATTGGGCCCTGGAAAAAGACCCCAGGCCTGAGATCCCTCGCCTGCAGCCGCATCTGTGGGAATTTATCTGTTAAATACCTCGACCACACTCAGACACGACCCGTAAGTTTGATATATTTAAAGTCTGCCTCCATATAATCTTGTAAATTATAAAAGAGCAGCGCCAAAACAAACACATCACGTCCTTAGTTTTCTTTAAAATTCTGTTTCTGGTTCAGAAGCACCGCGATGGCGGCGAGGGTTTCGTAATATTCTGTGCGAAGAGCAAGTGACAATTAATTCCACACTAAATGGTAAACAAATGAAAAGCATTTCCACTCATTCATCACCACTTCCAGCTTTGGATCTGGATTCAAGAAAGAAGGAATTTGCAATATTTCTAGAGAGCATGGAGGAATAACCAGGATATAAGAATAGAAGAAGAGGGGGAGATTCACCCCTCACTGCTTTAATAATCATTATTTGCAACCTTGAAAGTGGATAAAATACACATTTACAAGCTTCAGCAGGGGGGCTGTCAGTCTGTTGGGGCCTTCAGGGTGCAGCGTGTGTGCGTCTGTGTGTGCGTCTGTGTGTGTGTGTGTGTGTGTGTGTGTGTGTGTGTGTGTGGGGAAAGTTTGGAAACCCTCCGGCTTCTGTTATTATTGTTTGAAAGGGCGTGGAGGAGGAATTAGCAGCAGCAGCAGCAGCAGCAGCACAGAACACACACTTTAACTTTAACACTCTGCCTGCAATTAGTTTTATCTGCATGTTCACACACACACACACACACACACACACACAGTGAAATACGGAGTCACCCTCTAATTAAATGTTTCCCATTAAGGGATTACTTTGTTTTTGAAGTGGCTTGTGGAGCGAGAGGAAGCCCGAGGTGAGATTATAAGACGGGTTCCTGCACGTTGGAAGAAGAAAATTAATTAAAACGAAATAAAAACATCAAAGGGAGCAAAAAAGAGGTAAAGCAGCGGAACAATGGCGGCGAACGGACGGCGGCCGGCGAGGCATGCGGGGTAAATATAGCAGGCAGATGCAGAGGCGGGGAGGGGATGAGTCACTGGGAGCCTTCAGAGGGCCGGCACACTGCGCTCTAATAAGCCCTTTGCAAGGGTCCAGCTGACGTCCTCCTCTGAGGACAGAAAACACACACACACACACACACACACACACACACATGGCGGCGTGTGCAGATGAATTATTCAGCGTGTTTCAACTTGAAACACAAGTTGAACTCCATCTTCACGTCACATGACGTCAAAATAAGTGGGACTCGGTGGTTTGGTGGATAAATGACATGCTTGTTACTAAAGCGGGCTGGAGGTGTGTGTGTGTGTGTGTGTGTGTGTGTGTGTGTGTGTGTGCGCAGTAATATAAAATGTCAGTGATGTTCACTGGTTGCAGATCCGTCCTCTCTGACCCGCATGGCCGGTCATGAAGGAACCCGGGTTCTCGTGGGTTACTGAATATCTGCATAATCCGTGTGTAATCTGACCGTGCACGTGCGTGGAGGAGCGCCGTGCACGGCTCCATCTCCTGGACGGAGATAGGGGCGTGGACGGCGCAGCCTGAAGCAAATAGAGGGAATTCAGAGGGAAAAGAGGTGCGTGAGGAACGCCTGAGGAGAACCCTGGGCCTCCCGGCAGAGCTGGAACCGACCACGTGACCGACGGGACGTCGTCATGACGACGGACCAGGAGGCTCCACGCAGCACATCCTCCTCTTCGGGTTCGAGACGCTTATCCAGGTGGCGATCGGACGAGAGGCGCCGCCTCGGACCGACGGCAGGGCCACATTTAGACAATGGATCGTTCACCTTCTCATCTCAGTGAACCTCCATGTTCTCCAACCCCACGCAGAACATGGAGACGCCGCGTCAGAGACCCAAAGCGCCGACCTGGGATTCATAGCAGCCCCTCCAGGACTTGGACGTCTGGACAATCCATCCCTGCCTTGCAGATTCTCCTCATGATGATGAAGAAGGAGTTTCAGTTTCACCAGGGACGGCGCTGCAGCTCCAGGCTGATGTCCTGACGTCTTCACGCAGCTGCTCAGAGAAAAAGGCCCCGTTGAATAATAGAAGAGGCTGAAGTCTCTGAGCGCCGGCAGAAGGTCTGGACCAGAGGAGGAGGAGGAGGAGGGGTCGGAAGACACAGGGAAGGATTTGGAAGGGTTTTCTCAGCTCCTGGAGCTGCAGAGGAACCAGGAGGTGGAGCCGGATGGAGCTGCTGCAGGAGGAGGACCTTCTCAAATCACATCTGATTAGCTTATTCTGACTAATTGATTAATGACGTCATTATAATGGTTATAATATTACCTCTTGAGGAACAACGATGTCCATACTTCTTTAATAAAGGATCTTTTCCTCCATTTCTACCGGCATCAATAAACTACACTATGCAGGACTACAAACATGGCCGCCGCCCATTCTGCGCAAAATAAGTCAAAATTATTGCAGGGAACGCGCTAAACAACGCGCATGACCGTCAGAAGTAACTGGTGCGTGCGTGTGTGTGTGTGGGGGGGGGTGGGGGGGGTCGAAGCGAAATAACCCCCCCCGCGGGAAAAGCAGCGAAATATCGCGGGAACGGGACGTGGCGCCGCGAGACTTGTGCATTTCAAAACATCCGGTATCCAACGGCAACCGAGGAGGAGGCGGGAGTCATGCACGCGCACAAACACACACACAGATGCGCGTACACGCACCGTGGAGGAGGTGAGCGGATGCTGCGTTGCTTAGCAACCAGGCGGCCAATGAGGGGGATGGAAGGCTATCCGTGTTTAATAAACGGTTTTTAAACCCAAACCCTGCTTTCTTCTTCTTCTCCTCCAACCAGACCAGATCTTCCGTGGAGCTCATCCAGCTGCGCCCACAAGGAGGCGCCACAGCCCGATGAAAACCTCCCAGTTCCACATAATCCCAGATGTTCCTCCATAATCTGCTCCTGGAGAGGACGTCACATTCTGACTGGGATTAGGGACTGAGGAACAAGTGATGAGGGAGAATTAAAAAATAAGAAGTCCATCCTGGTATCTGTGCAGGCGTGACCTCCTCCAACACACAACCCACGTGAACATCACCTTCTTCTACCTCCTTCTACCTCCCTACAGATTACAGATTACGGCCCCCCAGGGCGGGAAGACGCCCACAGATGAAGAGCCTTATTATTATTATTGTTATTATTGTTTCGAGTGCGTCACCTTGCCAGTGGGAGGGGCTTCAGCCCCGGACCAAACCAAAAGCAGCTTCCCGCGGGGGTCGAAGGAAACCTTAAAGATGGGATTATGGCACCCCCCGACCCCCCCTGACCCCGTGGAGAGGGCGTCCTCCCACGGGGTCACGGCTGGAGGGGGGTGCTTTTTATTCAATTTAAAAAAAAGAAAAAAAAAAACAACAAAAGCACGACGGGGAAAGACTGAGGTAACACATGGCGCGTCCCGCCGGCGCCGCTACATCCAGCGCTCCGGCTACCTACATGGAGGGGGCGGAGCCAAACCCTCGGGGCGGGGGAGGGGAGGGGGGGGGCAACTGGGCCCAGTCTGATATCTGGAAAGCAAGGAGCTCAGCGGATGTGGGACATCTCCTCCAGGAAGGGCGTCTTCCTGCAGCCGGTGCACAGCTGGTCCATCCACAGCGGCGCCTCGTGCTGCAGCGGCGTGCGGCGCGGGTAGAACGTGTACGAAAGGTCGTAGTTCAGCAGGCAGCTCAGGGACGCCATGTAGACGTCGGAGAAGCGACACAGGCGCCGGGAGAAGTAGGTGGGGTTGTGGCACGTTCTGAAGATGCTGCCGAACTGAGGGTTGAACAGGTTCTTGGTCATCACCCTGGAACACGGAGAAGATCTTCATCAACCATCATCTGGAAGGACCTCCAGGAGATGCATCTTGGAGACAAGATGGCTCACCTGAGCTCCTCCCTCTCCTTCTGCCACTCCTGGAACACCTCCTTCGACTCCGGGTCCCGGTGGATCTGGAATGGAAGACTTGCAGCTGGATTATCTCACACCTCTGGGATTGGGGGAGCATACATGTACAAATACTCCTTCAGGGTTTTACTCAGATCTGATAAGTGACTGACATCTAGAATACACCGGGATTAAAAAATAATACTGGGATTATAGAAGACACTGGGACTGTAGAAGACACCCTTGGATTGGAGAGGTCTCTGGGATTATTGATAATGTCGGGATTAGAAAAATTCTAAATTCTGGGATTCTAAAAGCGCCTGAGATTATAGAAGATGGCATGGGGTGGGGGAAGACACTGGGATTACAGGAAACACCCTGGGGTGAGAGAAGACACTGGGATTATAGAAGACACCCTCTGATTACAGAGGACAGCAACGGGAGACAGTGGGATTATAACAGACTCTGGGATTATAGAAAACACCGGGATTATAGAAGACACCCTCATATTATCGATGACTCCGGGATTATTGATAATGTTGGGATTAGAAAAAAACTTTGGGATTCTAAAAACAACTGAGATTATAGAAGACACCCTGGGGTGGGAAAAAACTCTGGGATTATAGAAAACACCAGGATTATAGAAGACACCTTCTTGTTATAGAAGACTCCGGGATTATTGATGATGCCGGGATGTGAAGACACTGGGATTCTTAAATCCACTGAGACCAGAAGACACCCTCGCTTAGAGGACACCTCAGGACCCTCAGATTATATAAGACTTCCTCATATCAGCGAAGACACCGGGATTACAACGGACAGCCTGGGATTAAAGAGGCTGGGATTAGAGAAGCGGCAGGGATTATCCCCCTCACCTGCAGCTGCTCCATGAGGCCGGTGAGCGCCTGCAGCCAGGTGAGGTTGATGCCGAAGCGGTCGGTGCCGACCACCTTGGTCTCCTGGTCCAGCTCGGGCACGATGGCCGCCGTGCGCCAGCCGTGGCGCAGCATCAGGTCCTGCGGCGCCGGGGAGACGGCGGGATTAGAATCTAACGCTTCTTCAACCGAAGGCTGCGGCGCCCCCTGGTGGCCGAACGCGGTACTGCAGATTGTGCCCCCAGGAAGTATCTTCTCTACTGCAGTACGTGATGTTTAGAAGTTCTTAATCCAAACGCAGAGTTGTTCCGTGACTAAGTCAACATAGTGTGTGTTTTTAAAAAGTATTTCAGTGCTTTCGCGCGTTTGCGTTCTGCTGCGTTGCAGACTCCAGCAACCGGTACATGTTTCGAAATGATGGGGTGTCATGAAAGGTTGAGGGAAGCCTTTGAGAAGTTCTGCAGGGAGAGTGAAGTTACCGCCAGGTCGCTGTACAGATGGTCTCCAAAGTAGAGGACCTTGGATCCTCGCCAGCCGGTCAGCTGCAGGAAGTTGAAGAGGTTTCCCTGGAAACAAACAGAGGCTTGGGTTTGTATCGGAGGGCCTCCTGAAGGCACCTCCAGGAAGAAGAAGGAGGAGGAGAAGGACCTCGAAAGCCCAGGAGGTTCAGACGGTTCCAACGGACCTGCTTGTAGATCTGTCCTTTCTCCAGGCTGTTTATCTTCTCCCAGCGAAGGTCCCCATTTCCATCCAGGCGCCTGAAGGGTCTGCAAGTCAGAACCACACACACACACACACACACACACACACACACACACACACACACACACACACACACACACACACACACACAGGAGTCTGGGGTTGGCGAGGTTCTTCAGTAAGTAAATACCGCGACCGGCGCTCACGCACTTGATGCAGTCGGTGAAGAAGTGCGGTTTGTCCGCCTGGACGATGACCACGTGGAAGAAGTCCCTCCAGTCCTTCCCCACCATGTGCGTCATCCCCTTATCCCTGCGCCGCAGAGGACGAGGATTCAGCAACAACGGACGGAAACCGGCAAAGGGTCGGCGAGGCGAGTCTCGGCGCTCACACGAAGCTGAAGGGGCTGTTGGTGATCAGGAACAGCCTCTTGCCGTGGCTGACCAGCCGGTGCAGGACGGCGTCCGTCTCCTCCCCCCTCAGGATGAACTGGTCTGGGAAGACGTGCACAGGCCAGCGTCCACACCGGGGAAAATGTACCCGCGAGGGAATTACAGGGAGATTGAATCTCTGTTGCTGTGGAAACCCATGTTTTCTACCAGTTTGTGCCAAAAACTTGGCTCACCTTTGCTTCTCCTTCAGGTTGCTGCCTTCAGAGGACGGCACGGCCAATCACCTGCCTCCGTCTAACTCAAAGCCAATCCCCTGCCTCCGTCTAACTCACAGCCAATCCCCTGCCTCCGTCTAACTCACAGCCAATCCCCTGCCTCCGTCTAACTCACAGCCAATCCCCTGCCTCCATCTAACTCACAGCCAATCCTCTGCCTCCATCTAACTCACAGCCAATCCTCTGCCTCCATCTAACTAACAGCCAATCCTCTGCCTCCATCTAACTCACAGCCAATCCCCTGCCTCCGTCTAACTCTCAACCAATCCCCTGCCTCCGTCTAACTCACAGCCAATCCCCTGCCTCTGTTTAACTCTCAGCCAATCCTCTGCCTCCATCTAACTAACAGCCAATCCTCTGCCTCCATCTAACTCACAGCCAATCCCCTGCCTCCGTCTAACTCTCAACCAATCCCCTGCCTCCATCTAACTCACAGCCAATCCCCTGCCTCCGTCTAACTCTCAACCAATCCCCTGCCTCCGTCTAACTCACAGCCAATCCCCTGCCTCTGTTTAACTCTCAGCCAATCCGCTGCCTCCATCTAACCCTCACAGCCAATCCCCTGCCTCCGTCTAACCCTCTCCTCTCACACCTTCTTCTCCTCTTCCCTTCCATCCATAAAGCTCCTCCTTCCTCCAGACCTCAGACTCCAGGATCCTCCAACCTCCATCCTTCCTCTGTCCGTTTCCAAACCATCTCAGTGTGACTTTACCTCCAGAACATCTACCATGGTCTGTCCCTCTGATCCTCTCCATCTTGTCGCTCCAAAGGAGGAACCTCCACATGGTTTCTGCTGCTTCCAGCTCTACCTCTTGTCTTCTCTCCAGTGTCTTCAGACCAGAAAACATGGCTGCTCTCACTTCTGTCTTCTACATCTTTCCTTCTTGCTAATGAAGGAGACACGAGTCATCTGAAGGAGATGAAGAACTTCCTGGAAAATGAAGACCAGCTCCCCTCCAGCTGGAGATTCACCCTCGGAACAGGAAGGACTCCTAGCAATCTTCCAGGCTAACACCTGAACACGTCTAATCAGAACCATCTACAAACTGTCCCCTGAGGTCGTCCCTCCTCCGTCATCGTGGTTCAGACACGAGAAGGTCAGAAGGTCGGGGAAGACGACCCATCAGAACCTTCTGACCAAGTCGGTGAGGAAACAAACCTACCCTACCGGGCATTTTAGGTGCTCCAAAAAAAGTCAAGACATCTCACCGAGGTCCTGCATGATCCACTTGTACATGTAGCCTTTGAGGTGGACCATGCCGATGGCCTCCTGCGGACAGAAGCAGCCTTGCGTGAGGAACCCGTCCACTCCACTTGTTTCCCTTGGAGCGTTCATGTTTTTTCTTTGCGCCCCGAGAGGAGATCCAGTCTACCAAACTTTTGGGGAACAAAAGTTTCCCTGTAACGCGAGCTGCCGACACTGCTCTCAGGAAACAGAGGCCAGCAGGTGCCCATTGTTGGGTCCGGCGGCGAGCTCAGCGGATTCCTGCGCCGCTCGCCCCATCAAAGAACAATGAAAACAGTTCATGCCGGTCCAGTTTTACTCGCCGCCGGACTCGGGGAGAAGAAAAAACATGCTTGGAGTCGTATTTACCGAGACGTCCTTGAAGAGGTGGACGGGGTCGTACTCGATGTCGTTGGTGATGAAGAAATCGTTGGCTACCGCCAGGAGGGTCATCTCTGGGATGGAGAAGATGTCCATGAACTGCTTCACCTTGGGGCCCTGGGTGGACACGAGATGGGGTCGTCAAGAGGAGCCAGGAGGCCCTGCAACCCAAAACCCTACTTCACTAATGCTCTTCTTTTAACTGGAGAGCGGCGCGATTTTTCGCCTTATCGGACTTCTTGGGGCGTTACTTCTTTGACGCTTTGCCCTTGGCGAAGATCTCTGCTCTCTCAGGACCAGGAGACTCCGAATGACGCAATCAGGCCGGACAAACGGAGAGAAAACGCCGAACGAAGCAGATTTCCTTCTTAATCACACCGCTGCCGGAACAAACAAGATTACGACATCGAGGACAATCGCTATCCTGAGCGGCGGCGCGGTGGAGGAGCTCCACGACACCCAGCGGTTCTAGAAGGCCTCCACGCCGGCCCTCTGAGACACTGATATCCAATAATAAACACATTTAAACCCCATTTATCCTCCTGCTGCTGGGAAACAACCACCAGTGAACCCAGGACACGCCGCTCGCAAGACATTTCAGGCACGCAATGCAAGACCTGTGATGAAATGAGCAAACACAAAGACGACTGAAGTCTATGTCACACACACACACACACACACAGATAATCTATAAAATTCCATAAACATGACAACCCTGGCGCCCAGAAAGAACATCTGAATGTCTAACAAATAGCACATGTTTACGTGACGCATCTCCGTGACGCTATTCTACTCTTGCACCGTCAACAAACCTCAAGAAGCAGCTTCAAGAGGACTGTTTGACCGCCGTGGGTTGCTGATTCTGCAGGAGTCAAGTAGCGCCAGGCCGTCTGTTGTCCTGCACGCACGCCAAAAATGTGTGTGTGGGTGTGTGTGTGTGTGTGTGTGTGTGAAACCTGTATCCGACGACGACGGGCTAACCCAGGGGGCGGCAACCTTTAACACCCAAAGAGCCATTTGGACCCGGTTTCCTCGGAAAAGAAAACTCTGGGAGCCGCAATTACTTTTTGACGTCTAAAATAAAGGCGCCACTGTATATATTGCTTTTTATTACCTTTACACTTTGTATAAACAAGTGTGTTGCTTCTGAAATTCACAAAGTATCACAGAGAAAATTAAATTTTATTTATGTAATGAACTCATTTTGAGCTTTGGGCTTTCAGAGCGTGTAGCGGAGCCTTGACCTGACTTTTAAAAATAAATCGTGAAAAAATCAATGTGTCAGTAAACGATAAAAAATAGGTATTTGCAAAATATCTTCATAAATATTTGTTTTACCTGGTTTATGGGACTTCTGCTCCTGAACTTCTGCGCGCAGCATCTGCACATCGGGACTTTACCGGCTTGTATTTAATGCTGTTGTTTCTCAGCGAGAACGTATAGGCTTTGTCGGTTCCGCGTTCAAGTTTCTGGTATAAACTAGAGCTGAAACTGAGCTGTGCACTTTTTTCTAGCTACCACATTTTTTCTTTAAAGGAAATAATTTTTCGGCCGCGGAAAAATATTTTCATTAGAAACGATCCTGGAAATGCTGCAGATGGAGCCATAAAAAAATGTTTTTCCCTTTATTTAATGTTTGATTTTAAAAGCTTTGTTAGTTTCAGGGTCAACAAGTGCAAGAAGTTCGTCTCAATAAGTTTTTTCCCACTCCGGCCCTCCGCTTGCACCGATTCTTACATTTCAGCCCGAGGTTGGTGTCGCCTTGACGACGACGAAGAAGTAAATATATCACCTTTCCATAGAAGCCGCTGTCCTGGTGCAGGGGGACGTGGAAGGTGCCCCCGTACAGCTGGAGGACCTCCTCGTCAGGAACGGGGCTCAGACCCCTGAAATCACCCCACATGACAGAACCTGCTCCAACTTCAAACCGCACAAAGATGGAAACCAACACCAGACATCTTACGTTCCGATACCCCGACTTCCGTACCTGTAGACCGTCCCCGGCTGGATGTAATGGAAGGCGTCGATCTTCATCAGCAGGCCCTACACAGCAAGGAGGAACATCTCAGCGGTGCCGGTCTGCGCAGAAGCCGGCGCCGCCGAGGACCGCTTACCTTCTGGATGTCGTAGTGAAGTCCCCGCGCCGCGAAGTTGGGAATGTAGTCATATTTGCCGATGCCCTCGGGGTACTGCCGAGAAGGAAGGGTTTGAGACGCCGGGGTTCCACCGAGAAGAAGCCGGAGATCGGCGGGAAAGCGGCGCCCACCTTGTAATGCTGGATGAGGAAGTTCCTGGCCGTGTTGAAGATCAACGCGTCCAGAGCGCTGGAGTACAGAGCCAGCGTGTAGTCGTAGTCGAAGCCGTAGATGTCCACCTCCGCCAGGTTGACCTCATTGTTGGCGTAGATGGTGGAGGAGTTGAGGAGGTTACAGGCGCCTGGCGGGAGCAGGTCTGATCCAGGCGGACGAGGACAAAAATGGAAATCGGACAATTTTGTGGACGTATAAACGATACGCGTCTACAAAGACGACATTTCGTCGACTGAACCGGTCCACTGGAAGAGTCACCGCTCCGCTGTGGTTTCCCATTTCGAGGTGAGGAGGCCGTACGGTGGCGCCAAGCTAAAGGCTAAGCAGCTAACAAAGAGGCGGCCATACAGACCTTCTGCCACGATGGGAAAACGACTCGCTCCCTGATAAAACGGACCAGCTGGTTAAGAACTACCATCCCGGATGCTAACGGATAGCGACCGCTGGAGGACTCGCTAGCTACGTGGACACCGGGCGGTGCAAACCTGGGGATGCGAAGGCTACAATCAGAAGAGAAAACTCCTGGCAGTACATCTGCGACCCCCTCCTGCTCCAGAGAGCCGACACTTCGCTGCTGCCACTGTTTACATCCCTCTTCCAGCTACCACGGAGAAGGCACGTGATCTCGTCCACTCCGCCGTTGCTTGACGACAAACAGCACCCTGAGGAGCTTGTGGTGACCTCTGGAGACCCAGATCACGTGACCCTGGAACCAAAGACATGCGCTCTCCCAGTGTGTGGACAGTAACACCAGACGAACTGCAGTGATGACCTTCTGGACGTGAACATAAAGGAGGCAACGGTGCCACTCCAGCGCCTGCAGATCACAACCTCATCCCCTCGGCCACAGGCTCATTCAGGAAGTGGTCTTCTGAAGCACGGCGAGCCACGGCAACACCGAAGAGGCCGTGGACTCTCCGCCCAACTTCTGTATGGACACAGTTGTTCCAGGAAGTGCGGTGAACTGCAGCGCTAACAACAAGCCCTGGATCACAAGGGACATCAAGGACCTTCTGAACCAGAAGAAGACGGTGATCGGCAGGAACTCAAATACGTAGAGAAGGAACTCAAGAGTGCAGCCCAGGGGCAAAGGAGTGGGACAAGAAGAAACCAAACAACTCGCCCTTCCCTCTTCTTCTGCAGCACCTTCAATACCATCCAGCAGGCCGGACAGGAAGACGTGAGCTTCTGCAGATCTCCTAGCAGACGTGTCTTGTATGCCGAGGAAGCTCCGAGAAGAGGAGGGCCCCCGTGTCACCAGGAAACCGACCGCGTGGCGAGTTTCAACACGCCAACGTCTGCACTTCTGGGCAGCGAACAGAAGGAACTCCACTGCTGTTTTCAATCCGGCCCTTCTGGCGGGCCGAGCAGGGGAGTTGCGTAACGTCGTGGTCTACAATGTCAGCCTATCCCTTTAATCCAGAACATTCTGCACAGATCGTAAAAAACAACAACAGAACCAAAGCTATTGTAATTCCTCCAGAGAGCGGTGAAGAACACTTCTAGTATCTATTTGCTGGCCTCTTACGGCAGCAGCGCCGCTGCCTCAGGTTAAATAAACAGTCTAGTGGGAGAACTTGGTTCTGGCCCGTCAGAGTGGGAGGACTCGCCTTCTCAAACCCGCTCCATGGATTACATCTCCAAAGTCAAACTCTGTAGCGGAGAAGTCTGTGTTCAGATTAAGACTACATGTCGGCGCAGGGAGTTGGACAGAGTGAAGGGAAGCTCGTCTCCGGCAGGTCCCGACCGGCTCGGGGTCACCGAGCAGTAATCGCCCGAGATAACGGGGCGGGTCGGACCGACCCCCGACACCCCCTCCTCGGCTTCGGGGCTCGAAGGAATCACCGATTGAGCAGCGGAGTCACATGACCGGCAGGACGCCGCTATCACCTATCAGACGCTGTTTGCTTAGGGGGGCGAAACGCACAATGTTTCATAACAAAACGCAGCATAACTCTGGGTGGGCGGCGCTGGAACGGACCCTGATGGACGACACAAACCCGGGGGTCCGACGCCAACGGCAACAGGACCTGCGGGAATTCATCTGGATTGAAGTCCAGCCGGACCTCCAGTAAACCTGACTTAAGTCCGACGACGGGACCTGCGGTGATCAATTAGGATGAAAACCTGACCGAAGTCCGACAACAACACGATCTGCAGCTGTTAATCTGGATTTAAAGTTGAATTAAGTCCAAACAGTGGACCTGCAGATGTTAATCTGGATTTAAATTGGGTTGAAATCTAACAACAACAAAACGACCTGCAGTTTTAAACGCCAAGAGGACATTTTATGAATTAAGTCTGGATTCCGGTCAGTTTAAACCCAACAACCGACCCGGAGTCGTTCGTCCGGCTCCGGACTTTAATCCGCTCCCATAACAACAAAAGGGACGTGAAGTTGTTTAAACCGGATTGAAACCAGACAAAAACGACCCGCCCTGCACTTGTTGATCCGGAATGAACGGAAGAGGTCTGGGTTTGAAAGCGGCCTGAAGTCCAGCAGCAGAGCCGGACCCGGGACGGATTGGAGTCCAACTTCAAAGAGCTGCGGTTGTTAGTCTGGATTTAAACCGGGTTTAAGTTAACAACAACACGAGTGCAGTCGTGCAGTCGCCGTGTTCGTGGCAGTGTGCGTGTGCGTGTGCGTGACCGGGGTCAGAGTTGGGGGTTAAATCCCCCTTTGCAACTTTACTGGAAGCGGCTAGCGGCTCCGTGCTAGGCTAGCGGCGGGGCTCCGGGGCCCCCGGGAGGTCCCGGGACCGGACGCGCTTACCGTGAACCAGGCGTTTCATGTCGTTGTATCGGGCCCACAGGAAGGACTTCTGGTCCACGGGAG
This sequence comes from Fistularia commersonii, assembly GCF_037954325.1. Taxonomy (NCBI): domain Eukaryota; kingdom Metazoa; phylum Chordata; class Actinopteri; order Syngnathiformes; family Fistulariidae; genus Fistularia; species Fistularia commersonii. The sequence continues at coordinate 876,084 of NC_141297.1, read as the reverse complement.
CCGCGGCGGAGGTGAACCCACGCCTCCGGAGCCCGGCGCCCACGGCGGCCCCGGAAGCCCCGGGAGCACCGGGAGCGCCGCCGCCGCCCGGTTCCTCGGCCCGCTTCTTCAGCTCCGGCCGCTCCCCGTGGAAGGAAACGTGGCCGCCGAGAGCCGCCGTGGGCTCCGTGGGCTCCTTTGTGTCCCCGCGGTCCCGCCGCGCCCCCGCAGAAAGCCGCTGCAGCCGCGGGGACCCCGCCAGGCCCGGAGCCGCGCCGCCGCCGCCGCCGCCGCCGCCGCGGCTCCACGCCGCCCTACAGAGCGCCGCGCCCGCGGCTTTCAGGGACATTTTCCGCGGGTGGGAGAATCCACGCACCGACACCGCCGAGGATCCTGAACCCACTGGGACCGGAGCGACCGTGGACTGGAACAGACGCGGGAGGGGGCGGGGCCTCGGCGGCCCGCAGCCAATCAGAAGCCGGTCTGGGAAGAGGACTCTTTAAAACAACTTTATTTATCCCGGAGGAAATTGTTGTGCCACAGTTACAAGAAACATATAACAATAATAAATAATAGTAGAAAATAGTATAAACAGTCAAATAAAAAAAAAAAAATTAAAAAAAAAAAGTTTTGTTTTTACTAATGTTAAGATCAACCACCGTCACCGGTAAAGCAGACAAAAAGGAGGCTATAACATGTTAATAACACGTCGAAACGGGCTTTATATCATAATAACATTATCAAATAAGTTGTTTCTTTCAGATTTTAAAGGGCCTTGTTAGATAAAAGTCGCAAATAGATCGTTTAGAATATGAAAAAACACATTGTTTCTAGTTTGATTATGACAGGAAATAACCTGTACAAGCATGTTCATGAGATGTCTCCACGGAAAATATTATTTCATCCTGATTTAAAGGCCCTGATCGGTAAAAACAGCCAAAAAAGGAGTCCATAACATGATAACACGTCAAAACGGGTTGATCACATGTCGATATTGTTTTTAATCAAAATAACTTTTCCAAATAAGTTATTTCAATCCGATTTTAAAGGGCTGTTGGGTAAAAGTAGCAAAGAGATTGCTCTGGAAAACAAATGCTGGCATGATTATTACAGGTAATAACACAAGAATAACTGGTACAAGCATGTTCATAAGATGTCTATTAGTTAACTATTAGTTATTTAATTGGGTTTTCGGGGGCCAGTAGATCGATCTTCGGAGGTTCTCAGTCATCGGAACCCAAGAAGCCTCTCAGATGATTGCGAAACATCTTCCAGTCAAGAGATTCAAGTCCAGTTGCCACGACGGGAAGGTTTTGACAAGAATTAACCGATTTTATTCAACAAAAGAGGTAAATCTATAACATGTTAATGTGATTATAACAGCTGAATAACGTTGCAACGAGTTAATAACATTGAGAAGAATGCTTTTAACATGCTCGTAACATCATGGAATAATCATCAAGCCACGCCCCCTGGGAACCCGACCAATGAGAGCCCAGGGATTTGACACCGGACATGAGGTTGCGCATCGCTGAAGGGTCAAGAGGTCAGGCAGGGTAGGAATAAGAGGTGCATCATGGGATCGCCCTCACCGGACCAGGCCTACAGCAACAAGGCTAGGCTAGGCTAATGCTAACTATAGACTTTCTAAAAAAAGGACAGTCTTGAGCCTATTTTTAAACAAAGAGACGGTGTCAAAATCCTTCCACGAAAATGGATATGGCTAACAAATGCCCCGGTCTGTTTTGCTTTTAGATACTCAGACACCCCAAGGACGAGGAGTAGCTCTGCATCCCAGGAGCACAGATATCTGACCCAGCAATCCTGGGAGACACCATTCCACACGAGCTCTTGTTCGTACGAGGGTGGGCAAACTACGGCCCGCGGGCCACATCCGGCCCGTTAGTTTTTTAAATCCGGCCCGCCAAAGATTAGTACAGAATTCATACTTGATGTGAATGATTGAAAGATTGGATCAATGAATGTGGGAGCTCAAACAGGAGATTCTTTCATTTTTGGAGCAACTTGAGAACACTTTACCTGAGCTGAATGACACAGATTAGCTTTGTGATTTAGCCTTTACTGTGAATGTACGGACACGCGAGAATGAGCTGGACGAGAAGCTACACGGGAGAAACCGGTTTGCGCATGAAATGCAAGCAAATGTCAGAGCCTTCAAAACCAAGCTGGTTTCAAAGCAAATGTCAGACGAGTCTGAAATGTACCGTCAACAAATGCATCTTTTGTTTATATGTATCGTATCTTGTGGCGGCCCGGCCCGTCCATCAAATTTTAAAAGTCAATGTGGCCCCTGAGCCAGAAGGTTGGCCCACCTGTGTGTTAGAACATGTGCAGCTGTACTAGGCACATGAGTCTTTAAGAAGTTGTTGGGAAGGTCAAACAGGAGTCAGCTCTTAATAATCGTAATAAAGTCCGGAAGAGACAAAAGCTGGAGGGGGTTTTTCTTTGTCCATCTTGGTCAAAGAGATCACCCAGGTTTCTGACAGCTCCGTTTGACACCATCCAGGGATCTATCAGTACCTCTGGGGTTCCGAAAAAGCAAGTAGTCATACAGATATTTACATCCTTAAAGTATTTCCGGAGGTTAATAAACCCACTTATTCCATCCAGCTTCGATGAGAGGTACAGCGTGATGTCGTCGGCATAGAAGTGAACATTTATAGTTCACACCCTAATATACCGGTCCAAGTGCAGAAAGGTCCTTTTTAACTTTGACTCTGTTGGTTCTGACTAGAAAGTGATCTAGTGAGCGGAAGCCTCTGGATCAAGGAGGGTTTTAATAACAACTGCCCTGAATGGCAGCTGCGCAGAACCTGTTGGCATAAAGGAGTCCATTAGCATTGCAAACAAATGCAAAAATGGATAACAAATGGAAACAATGCATCTTTGAGCGGTTTATTGGAGGCAGGACCCAAAACATGGCGTCTCCTTCCACCCTGAGGACTCCTGGGTGCCGCTGACCTTCAGCTCCATCCCGTCACCGGTTTGTTCGCTAACCTTAACCGGTTAAGGCGGAATTACCTGCGCCGCCGCCGTGGAGCAGGCGGGACCCCGGCGGCCTCTAGCGCCCGAGGGTTACCTGGAGAGAGGTTACACGCCATCGCTGCAGTGACCCCCCCCGCCCCCCACCCCCACCCCTGAGGTCAAAGGTCACAAGACACACGGACGCCGTCGGAGGAGTTCACCGTTGGCTTTTTATTCTTTCGGAGACAAAACGGGCTGACATGGTGGAAGGAACTGGCTTACAAAGAAAAGGTGATGAGGAGCGCGTGCGTGACCAGTGGGCGTGCGGGCTGGACGACAACGCCGCCCGCATAAATACACTTCAGACTTTGTACATCCGCGGGAATATACACACAGTGAATTAAATAACGTCAGGAATCCATTTACAACCTTGAAAGCAACATGAAACCGGGACGCGCTTCTCCTGCCGCCGGCCGGCCGTGGCCCCGCCCACCGGCCGTGGCCCCGCCCACCGGCCGTGGCCCCGCCCGCCGGGCGCCGCGAGCCGGCGGGCGACAGTTCAGGCGTCCCTTGACAACAAACAACAAATCACATCTACAGTGTCGGACATCCTCTAGTGGTAAAAGTGACGGAGCACCGTTTCAGCTCCGCAGAAGCAACAAGAGCGGAGGGTCGACGCGATCCTGATGTGCACACGGATGGACCTCGGGGTGAAGCGGAGGTGACGCCCCACGAGGCTTCGGAGAAGGTTTGCGGGACCATCGCGGGCGACCCCCTTTGCTGGTTGTTGCACTGCGGCGGAAATAGAACCCGCGGCGGTCGGAAACAAAGGCACTAAACAAAAAAACGACGAGACGCGGCCTCTTCTGCCGCCCGGTCCGCCCGCACCGGCGGATCCTGGATCCCAATGCCGAGGACGGGGAGGGCTGGGGGTTACCGTGGCGACGTCGTACACGGACAGAGGGCCGATCCCGCGGCTTCGACCTTCCGTCAGGGACTGACGCCGAATCCTTCGGGACCGACAGGAGGAGGTCACGGTGACGGCGCTATCATCGGTGCAGGGTTCTACAAGGGGTCCGGCCTCCGCCCCGGCTGGAGCGACGACCTGCAGCGGGGGGTCCGCCAGGTGACCGTGACACGCTAACTTCACCAGGAAACTACAGACGTGGCGGGGCTTGTCGGGACAGGAGCCGACAGGAGGCCCGAACGACGCTCGTCTTCATTCGAGGAACACGAGGTGCGGAAGGGGTCGTCGATGGGAAGCCCCGGTGCCGCTCCGGCGCCCGTCGGCCGTCTAGTTCGCCGTCACTCGGGAGCGTAGCTGAAAATCCCTGCGGAGCGGGAAGCAGACGGGCGCCGTCTGCATAGTGTGCGCGCCAGCGGGCGCCCCGGAAACCAGGATTTGGACCTGAGCTGGTTGGACTTATGGCTGATGTGTTAGCGCCGGCCGAGCTCCGCCGGCGGCGGCGCGGATGAAGACGAGCGCGAGCTCCGCGCGGCGGCGCCGACGAGCTGACGAGGACGCCGGACAGACCCGACCGGGAGGTCAGAAAGAAGGCAAGGCGGCGAGGACACACGGCCTTAGAGGACATTTTGGCTTCAGTTCAGAGTGTGAGGACAGCAGATACTGGGGGACAACAAGTCATACCGTGGAGTAAATACTGGCAACGGGTCCCCGGGGGGGCCGGGGAGGAAGGAGAGTCGATGAGGACGCAGGGTGACGAGGGCACGGCGGGCTCTTCATGCATGCAGACCTTCTGGGTGGAGCGGAGGAGACCAGGAGGAAGGGGAGCCGGAGGGGCCGAGACCAAGACGGGTCCTCACGGAGACGAGGGGGGTTCGGAGGGGCGACGGAGGAGCGAGTCAGCGCTGGACGGGGAGACAGACAGAAGAAAACACAGGGAGAGAAGGATGAGCACACGGGGGAGGAGGTTCTCAGCAGGACAAGACAACGCGTGAAGGTCGGAGATCTTTCTAGATGTTCCAAACGCGCCGGGTTCGTGGTCTCATCTCCCGCGGGTGGACCTGGAGTGCGAGCGCCGGGCTGTGCCGCGTTCCTCGGAGGTTCTGCTGGCTGAGGAGGACGGCGGGCGCCCGGGCTCCCCGCGGGCTCCGCCCCCCCTGCTGCGAGGGGGCGGGGCCTCGGCGGACCCCGCGGCCTCCATCGGTGCCGCCGCGCGTTTGGCGCCAATCTGAGCGGCAGGTTTGGACCCGTGAGACCACGCCGGTTTCTTTGACGCCGAGAAATCTACGTACGGCTCGCCGTCGGGCACATGCACGCCCTCTCCGGCCTCGGGCCGCGGCGAGGAGCAGCGAGCACACGCATGCACAGACCAAGAGGTTAGATGGTCAGTAGAGCGGCGGAGGGAGGAACGCGAGGCGGGGGGAGGAAGATCGGCGATGAAGGTGTCCTGGCGCGCCGGGACCGACGCCCCCACGCACTCCACCGCCATCTCGCCGCTCATGGCGGCGGGATGTTTCCCCCCCTGGGAGGGGGCGGGGCTGGAATCCGTGCGGAGGATCTCGCTGACGCTGCGGCTTCTAACGAAAGTGGCGTCTCGTGGCAGGGCGCCGCCTCGCCGCGGACCCCCGGAGACGCCGGCCCGGACGTGCCGGTGGAGACGACGGGAGGGGGCGGCTCTTACGGGGCTGGTGTGGAGGCTTCGGGTCAGAGCCCGCAGGTGGTAGGTGGCCATGGCGGGAACGCCGCCGCCCAGCACCGGGCTGGCCCGCGGGCTGCTCCTCGGCGGCGGCCGGGCCGGGCTCCCCCGGGGGCTCCGCGGGGCCCGGCCCGACTTGGCGGCGAGCTCCTTGGCCCGGGATCTCCGCGGGCTGCTGTTCTGGCTGTGGGGCGAGGCGGGCGTCTCCAGGTCCTCCAGGCGCTGGGTGAGGGCCAGCTTCTGCTGGATGGCCATGCGCAGCAGCGAGTTGAGGGTCTTCTTCTCGTCCTCGGCGGCCGCCAGCTGCCTCTGCATCTCGTCCAGCTGCGTGACGTACTGGTCGCACCTGAGAGACGCACACAATCACAAGCCCGACACACACACACACACACGCAGCGTTACACACACACACACACACACACGTCACAGCAACCCAAACACTAAAACGCTGGATTAATGTCATGAGTGGGCGATCCGGCGGCCTCTCCCGTGAATGGATTACTCGTTAAACGAGCGCACACATCAAATTAAAAGATTAGTCCGCGTCATTAGTGCCCTCAAACATGGAAGCTGTGTGAAGAAACAAGAACCGGTCTGACAGCAGCTGCCTCTCCAGCTCCTCGCTCTGTGGTTCACCCCAATTCCACGGTCATACCCGCGGTCGCGGCGTTCGCTCCCGGAGGCGACGTGGCCGCCCGTCGGTTGACCGCGCCCAGCGTGGGCGTGCACGTGCGCCGTGGACACTGCCGGGACGCGCGCCTTCCCACGAGGGCTGCCGCCCTGCCATTTTTCTAAAGCACGTGCGTCAATGTGATAGAGGCTTTTCGGAATAAAACCCTCGATTGTACAGATTAATCCCACCGCTTTGTTGGATTGACCGATTTAAACAAACGGCGAAAAAAAAAAAAAAAAAAAAAGACGGCGGCCGATCGACGTCATCCGACCCCTCGGAAAAAGAAAAACACGCAGCGGCGCCCGGTCACCACAGGGTGGCGCCACCAGGCGTCTCAAACCGCCGGGGTGACATTAAGCTGAAAAGCTCCAATCCTGCTTAAGGATCATCAGGTAGCGGCTCCTGGGCGTCTGCCAGAACCCCCAGAGCCCAGACAGTCTGACGCTCTGCGTCTCACACACACACACACACACACACACACAGGGAGAACGCTCCTCCAGCCTCTCCATCAAACCCAAAGGACAGGTCCTCAGACATTCCCAGGCCAGAAGACGCCTTTAAGGGGTTGGAGATGGAGCTGAGTGTTGTGGGACGCCAGATCCCCCCAGGCTTTTCATTCCCTAAGGTGACCTGGCTTGATGGGACAAATCTGTCCCTGCCCCCCCGAGGCACAGGGCAGAGCACGTGGTTTCTAATCTTCACGTGAACCTGTGGATTGTACACAGGCGTAATAAGCATTGTAATCTCATTACCTGGGAGGAGGAGGAGGAGGAGGAGGAGGAGGAGGAAGAGGACCACAACAAGGGCACCATTACTAAGCAGAAAGAACCGGACACGTATCTTCTGTCTGGTCTATGAGAAGGTCCTGCAGACCAGGTGAACGCGGGCTCTTACCGACTGGCGAACATGACGCGCAGCGAGGAGAAGGTGGCGGCGTCTTCCTTCAGGGCCTTCAGCTCGTTACGCAGCTTCATCATGGTCTCCGACACCATGCTCTTCTCCGTCTCGTACTTGGTCTTCAGATTGGACAGGGCCAACTCTGCCGTCTGCACGTGCGCACACACACACACACACACACACACACACACACACACACACACAAAATGATGATGCCATTGTTGCACGCCCACATTCACATTCACGTAAAGTCATTCTTCTCTCCTATGAAGCCCAAAACGGGCCAACGCCCCCAAACAAAGAGAACTCCCGAAACCCCGGACCTCAGGGAACCCTTAGAGCCCCATCTTGTGTCCAAGTACTCTTAGAACCCCATCATAACTCCAAGTACTCTTAGAACCCCATCATAACTCCAAGTACTCTTAGAACCCCATCTTGTGTCCAAGTACTCTTAGAACCCCATCATTACTCCAAGCACTCTTAGAACCCCATCATAACTCCAAGCACTCTTAGAACCCCATCATAACTCCAAGTACTCTTAGAACCCCATCTTGTGTCCAAGTACTCTTAGAACCCCATCATTACTCCAAGCACTCTTAGAACCCCATCATAACTCCATGTACTCTTAGAACCCCATCGTATGTCCAAGTACTCTTAGAACCCCATCGTATGTCAAAGTACTCTTAAAACCCCATCATAACTCCATGTACTCTTAGAACCCCATCGTATGTCCATGTACTCTTAGAACCCCATCATAACTCCAAGTACTCTTGAATCGCATATCAGACAACAGAACAGGCTTCAAACCTTCCTATTTGAGAAAGCTAATAGTTAGCATTAGCCTAGCCCTAGCTATGCTGCCACAGGCTTTCTCTGCAGAGGGGCATCCCATGATGGACCTTTCTCGTCCCTGTCTCATCTGGTCACACCCCTTCATCAGTGCATGATCGCACCCTCATGTCTTTCTTTTATGTATATTTAGCCTATTCCTGTATCATGTCAGCTACTAGCACGTAGCTGTTAGCGCTACTGGTATTATATGTAACAGATCATCTCTGACCTTCTGTCTGTCTTTCTACCCCAAGTGGTGGAGGGCAGAAGGCAGCTGGGATCTGCTCAACGTTTTCGCACCGGTAAAGGGTGTTTCCGGAGGATCATCTTAAAGCTCTACACCGAAAGTGTCAGCAGACACAAGGGTTGGGATCTGACTTGACGAGGAGCTCGAGTGGGTCACCGCCTCACTAAACTGCTTCTGCGGATGCAGTCGTCCAGAGGAAGCTACCTGCTTGTTGGCCTTGAGGACCGTCCTGAGAGTAGCGATCTGCTCCCTCTTGGTGCTGAGCAGGGACTTGAGCTTCAGGACCTCCTCCATCAGGCTCTCGGCGTCGCGCTCCGGCTCTCCGCTGCTGCTCAGCCCCGAGTACGGTATGGCTCCCCTCTGACGGCAGAGATCCACGGCCACCTGGTGGGAAAATCAACAAAATCAGGTCGTCTGGATCCGGACGGGCCGTCGGGTCGCTCCGAGAAGGCCGGGTCGGTCGGTCGGTCGAGACGACGCTCAGAATCCATCTCGGCCTATTGAATAACGCCTAAGCGTGAAATTCAAACCGGCCGCTGTGTTTTTATCCGGTTTCCAAACATCCGGTTGTCAGGGTTCCCCGACGGGAGCGTTTTTCCGAGGGGGCGTCCCGTGGGAGGAGCCCCCGCCGGGCTCCCGGCCCCAGTAATCCGCTCCATTCAAACCCACGCCGGCACACGTGTCAACAAGGCGCTGGATTTGTACAGACACAGGAGCCGCTCGGCTACATTTAACAGTCTGAGCTGAGCATTAGCGCCGGGCCAGAAATGCCTTCACCCGGAACAAAAGCCGGGCTTTCAGCGATGGAGCGGCGGTGGGGGGCAGGGCAGGGCCGGGCAGGGCAGGGCGGGGGGAATTTGGAGAATTTGCACCGGTAATAACTTTTAACACAGAAGTAACGGCGATTGGCCGAGAGTGCGCGAAGGCTTTCTTACCCGCAGGTGTTTGATCTGGCAGCGGATGACGGCCACCAGGTTGCGCACATTGGACGGGTCCCTGAAGTCCAGGGTGGGGGACCCGGGGCAGTTGGGAGTTTCCGCGCCGGCTCCGACGCTGTCCACCTCACCCATGAACTGCAAGGCCGCCGCTTTGGAGATCTCGTTGGCGCGGGGCTTCTTCTGGCTCTGCTGGGCGTACACGTGCGACCTGCGGCCCACGCCGCCGCCGCCGCCGGCACGGGCGCTGTCGCGGTAGTAGTCCAGCGTGACCCGCTTGGGCGTCAGGTTGTTGCACACGCAAATGTGGTGGTAGAGGTTGGACAGCTCCTCGGAGAAGGCCAGCAGCTCCTCCTGGGCCACGCTCAGGTGGCCCTCCGAATCGATGGCCACTTTCCTCGTCGCCCCGATCTCGTTCTCCAGTTCGCTGATCCTCTCCTGGTCCTGCTTGCTGGACTTGATGCACTGGCGGATCTTGTCGGCCAGATCCTGGGCCTCCGTCCGCCAGCGGTCCTTCTCCAGCTTGTACCGCTGCTCCAGGGCGTTGTAGCGAGCGCCCGCCTGAGACAGCTCGTCCCGAAGCTTGAGGAGCTCCTCGCTGGCCGAGCGCATGCGCGCTTCCAGCACCTCCTTGCTCTTCGTGTCCACCTCGTAGTCGAAGACGCCGCCGTCGCCGACCCCGTTCTCGGCCTGGTCGTCCCCTCCGTCGTCCGGCTCCTGGCTGCGCCGCTGCCGGTTCTGCGCCTCCAGCTGCTGGGTCAGGGAGCCCACCTTGTCCTCCTGCTGACTTAGCGCCTGCTTGGACATCACCAGCTGCATCTGCAGTTCCTCCACCTTGCCCACCAGGGTGGACTTCTCTCTTTCTGCCTGTGGACGCAAATTTTTAAACAGACAAAACTTCACATTCTTCAACTTTACCTGCAAATGCTTGTCAAGTGACCTTCTAAGCAGGTTCTAAGTCATGGTGTCAAGCACAAACAGATCTGTTCACGGTTTTTCCAAAGGGGGGAGGGGGTTAATCCCAGACCTCAAGAAAAATGTTTGCAGAACTTTATCTTAAGCCAGTCAAGGAGCTGATGAGGACCTGAATCCTACGTGAGCTTCTCTTCCAGTCCCGAGACAAGATCTGCCGCCCACTGATACCAACTTTGAACCGGTCCCGCTAACCAGCCTCCCGGTTTGGCCGCGGAGGCCGAGCTATTCGAGGGAAAGGTCGGGGATTTGGGCGGAAACGGCGCAAACCCGAAGCCGCGAGCACGTTGAGATGAAGCAGCTTGAGCTGTGACCATAACAGGAGCTCCTTTCCATCCGCCGCCATCTCCGAGGCCACGGCGAGCGGCTCGTCCTCTGGGCGGCGCCAGGGATCCCCCTCCGAACCCCTTCTGCATTTTTAATGCGGAAAGGGCCGCCGACCCCGTTCCGCTTCACGCGCTCGACATCTGCTGGGTCGGCGGGAGCCGGCCCCGCCCCCGGTTTGAGTGCCACATCAATAATGGATGTCCTTCCGGCAGAGACGGGGTGAGTCTCAGACCTTCTCCACGCACCGGCGTGTCTTTGTGTGTTTCTTGGTATTCCGCGTCACCCTTGTACAGGCAGGTGCTCCGCAGGCTCCGCCCTTCGCCGGCACGCCACTGGATGTGGTTTCACGCAGGAAGAGGCAGACGTCTGTGCCGCCTGCGCGCTAACTGAGGTCTGACAGCCCATAATAAGAGCGGCAGTACACTGCATGATGAAGCACATCCACTGCCAACCTAAATGCATTCATTTTCTTCACTGTTTATCTGTCACAACGTACAAAGACACACAGCCCTTCGCCCTGACACGCCTGGGAAATCTCTCCAAAGAACTTCCTGCATGTTTTTGGACTGTAGGAGGAAACCAGAGAACCCGTAACTCTCACACACACACACACACACACACACACACACACACACACACACACACACACACACACGGTCTTAGCAGCTGCAGGATACCCTGGAGCTGCTAATGATATTTCTGACACACACTTGTCCCTCAGTTATTCGGTCCTACTGGCTGCAGAATCTGGGTTTCATGTCTCGTGCGTGGCCCACCTGCAGCAGCTGCTGCTTCAGCTTCTGGCTGTCCGAGAAGTGGAGCTCGCTCAGAAGGTCGGACACCAGGCCCGACGCCGGGGCGCGGAGGAAGACGTCGCTGGTGGCCGGGGTGGAAAAGCGATGGATGAGGCCGTTGCTTTTGGCGACACCTGAGTAAGGAGGGTGGGCAGAATTGGGGGAGGACCCAGGACCGTTGTTGCGGCCACTGTCCTGTTCCTCTCCCTCAGCGTCACCTTCTCGCTCTGTCCCCTGGCCCTCCTCCTGGCTGTCGTCTATCTGCTCCAGGTGGAGCTCCAGGTTACCCACAGAATCGAAGGGGTTCAGGGTCAAGGCGGAAAGCTCCCGTCGGAGACTGTTCTTCTGCTCCCTCTCCTCCTTCAGGGCCTCCAGGGCCTCATCCAACTGCCTCTCCGCAATCTCCCTCAACCTGGCCGCCTCCTCCATCTGCGAGCGGAGCTCCTCCTGCTCCTCGTTCTTCTGGCTCAGCTCCAGCTTTATGGATTCAAACTCAACCTGAAGCGTGACGACAGAAGAGGAAGAAGGAGTGACACGGTTACGGCCGCACCCGCCGACACGCGTCTCGTGCACGTCAAACATCTCAAACCGGACCGGGTTCCGCTCCGTAACAACAAACCGTTCCGGTGTTTGCCGTCAGCAGACAGAGTGCTGCCGGAGGCCACCGGACGCCCGGCAGAGAACCTCCTGACCAGATGGAAATATCTGGAGTCGGTTCCCGTCTCCACACAGGCCACCCCTGTTTCCTGGCTGGGAGGTTTTGTCAACAAAACACACGGAGATAATAGAAGGTCTGTTGGCGAGAGAACAAGTCTGGCTGGCGGGGCGGAGAAAACAGACGCGTCTCATCTCCTGGCGAGAAAAAACAATAACGATGGCCGCCACGTCCCGGAAAACAAAACAACAACTCGCGACTGACCTGGTTTTCCTTCAGTACCGAAACCTGCTTCTGCAGAGCGATGTTCTCCTCCTCCAGCTCGCCGTTGTCCTGCAGCTGGCGCTGCTCACGCACCTTGTATTCCTTCATCTCGTCCCTCAGGTGGCCCTTCTCCGCCTCCAGACACTCACACTCCTGTGCGGGGAAACCAACGTGCACGCTTACCCGCCGGGCCCGGACTCATTCCCGGCCTGGGACGGGCGGGCGCGCACACTGACCTTCTTCAGCTGGGTGGAGACCACGCCGAGACGGTCGATCTCGGCGTGGGCGTTGCCCAGGGCGAGGCGCGCCTGCTTCAGCTCCGACTGGACCTCCTCAATGCGGGTGGCCATGGCCGCCTCCTTGGTGGCCGTCTCCTGCAGCAGGCTCTCCTCTCTGCACTCGCCGTCCGCCGCCGCGCGCTTCTGGCTGCTCACCGAGTCGGCGAACGCCTTGAGACGAGCAGAGAAGGTTTGGGAGTGAGGCCGGACCGCGTCGAGATTATTTACAGCGGTGCCTCGCGCGCTCTACGGCAGCTGGCGCTCACGCCGAGCTACATCACCTTTGCTCGGCATGATTAGCACTGTGGACGCGTTGACCGTGACGAAGGAGCGGATCAAAAAAAAAAAAAACAGGTGTTAGATGAGAGGGATGCGGGGGGTAAACACAATGCTGCGTTATATAAGGGGGTCATTTACAACACATGAGCGCCCAGCGCCGGCCCCGGCCCCGGAGCAAGGACCGGCGCAGGCAAGCTTCACACCGATAACGTAGAAAAATAAATATCGCCACGTCCCTGAGGAAACGGGATGCGGAGGCCAGGGTTTTTACGGCAACGCCTCGCATGCCGGATCTATTTTTTCCCCAAACGGACGAATCCAAAGCGACCCGGGCAAATCTGCACAGCACGGCACGGCAGGACCGGGCTGAATTTTGTGAGGGATTAGCTTCTTACATAAAGCGGCGATAAACAAGCCCGTGTGCGTTTTAAGAGGGTTTACACCGGGGGGAGCGATATTAACCCCCTCACGGAAGGATTTCAGCAAAAAATACACCTCACGTATCGCAGAGCGGCCTCGCCGCTGTTATCTTAGCACAGGAGCACTCTGTTTACGAGGTGCTCTCGTCCTGATTTCTAATCTCTTTATTTGGACTGCGGGTTCCATCTGTGTGACGGCGGTGTGAGGTCACTCCACGTCCTTCGCTGTGATGACGGCTCGGACAACAAAGAAACCGCTACAACACAGAAGACGACTCAGACGAGCAACATCGTGAATCACCGGCTCATTAAAAAAATGACAACCCGTTCACGAGACGCCGAAAAGGTTTTCAGACCTCGGCGAGGGCAATAAGAGACGCGGCCGACGCTCCGCTCGAGTTCCCAGTGCATGAATCACCCGCTACTCATGAGGACGAGCGCTGAATAAAACACCCGGCTCATTCTTCTTCTCCAACTGTTGTCAAACCGGGGAGTCCATCCTTGTTCATTCATGCCACAGAGCATGTGGGCGAAGGTGGACCAGAGAGAACATTCTGCAGAGTTCCCTACCTCCTTGAGCTGCTGCAGCTCGGCCCTCAGCACCTCGTGCTCCTCCTCCAGCTGCCTGTGCTTGAGCTTCAGAGCCGAGCTCTCCTCCAGCACCACCAGGCCGTAACGGGCCGCCTGGAGCTTCTCCTCCGTGGCCTCCTGGAGCTCCAGAGTCAGCCGAACCACCTCGGCCTTCAAATCCCCGCCGGCCATCTCGGCCTGGCCGTCGGCGCCCGCCGGGTCGGCGTCGGCCTCCAGCATCCTGTCAGTCTGCCGACGTGCTCTCGGGACTCCGGCTTCCTCTCACTCCTCCACTCTCATTACTCCAGGCTGCAGGAGAGGAAAGGCACAAAGGCTTTTAAACACACACACACACACACACACACACACACAGAATACAGCAAGCATTCGGCTGGTTGTTAATCTGAGCAATGAAATCCCAAACTGCTGATTAATCCACCCAGCAGTTGGTGGGGTCATGCCTAATAAACTGGTAGTTACGCCTGGAAACAACGTGGTTCCCACAGCAGGTGCGTTAATTGGGGTTAATTCCGTGAATGAAGGGTTTCCAGGCCGTGGAGCGAGCGGCCGCGGCGCCTGGGTGGGGCAGACCTCCACCATTTCCTCACATCCTCCCTGACCAGAAGATGGAAACAGCAGCTGCCGGCTGGCCGGTGCCAACTCGTGTTTCCCCGTCAGCATCCCCCCCACCTCCGGCCCGGCCCGGCCTCCACCCTCCATCCGGCAAACCCCACCTGCATCGCGGAGAACAGATGTTTTGGTGGCCGAGCTAGAAGTCGAAATCTCGACGATGGAGGGGACGGGGGTCAACCGGAGGCACCGGTCGCGGCCGAGCGGCTAGCAGGAGACCGTTAGCTTTAGCTCGGACGGCCGGGCATCATGGAGGACGGAGCGGTTGGGGTGGCCGGAGGAGGGAGGGGAGCGGGGGAGGCCGGAGGAACGACGTGCGAGTCCCGGCTTTCGGTTTCCTCCGTCCGGTCACACAAGCTAATTTAGCCCGGAGGACACGGTCGCGTCTGGTACTCACCCCGGGGTCCTCGACCAGGATGCGGCTCAACGATCGCGCAGTGCCGGTAGGAGCGAACCGATCGGCGACGACTGTCCCTGAACGCAACGGTCGTTGGGAGGCCGCGGTCACCGGGAAGCGGCTTGTACGTACCTCCTGCCGGTTCTCTCTCTCTCTCTCTCTCTCTCTCTCTCTCTCTCTCTCCTCCCTCTCTCCCTCTTTCTCCTCCCTCTCTATCTTTCTCTCTCCCTCTCTCCTCCGGTCCACCCGGGTCGAGTGTCAGAAGCGCGCCGAAAACGTGAAAGCCCGTTAGCGCCCCCTAGCATAGCACCGACTCGGCGCTAGTAGCAAAAACGTTTTTTGCGGAGACATTTTTCCGATGTCTACCCCCTATCCCGACATGTAATAAACATAAAAAATACACTGGGGAAAAAGGGGCGGGCCGATACTCTCCGTCAAGGCGGGCAAACGAATAAAGAATTGGTAAACAATGGCGCAGAGAGGCGCTTCCGGTTTGTGATTTCCGGGTGTGCGCAGTAGCCGACTGCGCAGTCCGAGGCAGCCGCCCGGCGTGCACCATGAAAATCGTCTCCTGGAACATAAACGGCATCCGGACGCTCGATGGCGGGATTAAAAAGGCTCTCCAGGCGCTGGACGCGGATATCCTGTGTGTGCAGGAGACGAAGGTGACAAGTAAGTGCCGGGGAGGAGCGAGGAGGCATGAGAGGCTGCGCAAATATTAGCCTCCGCTAATAGCCTGGGAATGAATTGGGGTTTAGTTTAACAAAAAAAACGTGTCTGCTGGATCATGGTGTGAAAATGCATCAGCTGTGCAAACAACATGTGCCTTCAACACGGTCATCCCCCACTACGCGGACCCCAGGTTGGGGTAGCTGAACGTCAGCAAGCGACGTCACAACCTCGGGTATTCCTCAGGGACGTGTCCTCAGACCCGTCCTCCCCACGCTGTGCGCCCACGACTGCCTCCCACGGGACATCATCATCCTCGAGTTCTTGGAGGACGTCAGTGGTGGAGACCAAACGCCCTGCAGGATGGAGGAGGACCTGGCGAGGACATCTACCTCCACACTGACGAGACCGAGGAGATGATCAGGATGATGATGATAGTTCACATGAACTTCCTCGGCCACTGGGTGAGCAGCTTTAAATACCTGGCGGTCGCCTTCAGTGAGGACCTCACCTGGGCCCTCAACACCACGCAGACAGTTAGGAGGGCTCCACAGCGGCGGTACCTTCTGAGGAGGAGAGGGTTTGGTAGGTCGCTGTAGAACCTCAGCAACTTCTACAGCTGCACTGCTGAGAGCGTCTTAACCAGCTGCATCACGGGAGTGTGAAATGTGGAACAACACGACCAAAGAACTGGTCCTACCTGATATGGCCACTGGACTCCTGAAGCCACTGAACAGCTGACAGGAGTCAACAACCAGGTTCCACCTCAGGACAAGTCCACGCTCTCCGGGCCGCACCCAGACGCTCATGTCTCCTCCAACCGTCCGCATACGACGTGGACGTTGCGAGTTTGCAGAGTAAAAGCTGCACTCAACTTAAACTTGCATCTGGTCACCCTCTAAAAATGATCGCCAAGTCGTTTTTTTACAATTTTTTTTTTTTTTTTTGCCTAAATCATCTCCTCATGACGCTGACCGGCAAAATTGCCTACATCCTCAGTCAAACAGATTGTGCCATTTTACCCCTTTAGTAGAGAGTGAGAAGATGCCTTAAGAATGGAGACAGAGTGTGATGGTGCCTATTTTTAAGAATAAAGGGGATGTGCAGAATTGTGGCAACTATAGAGGGATAAAGTTGATGAGCCATACAATGAAGTTATGGGAAAGAGTAGTGGAAACTAGACTGAGAGCAGAAGTCAGCATCTGTGAACAGCAGTATGACTTCATGCCTAGAAAGAGTACTACAGATGCAGTATTTGCATTGAGAATGCTAATAGAAAAGTACAGAGAAGGCCAGAGGGAGCTGGTTTGTGTTTTTGTAGACCTAGAAAAAGCATATGACAGGGTGCCAAGAGAGGAGCTCTGGTATTGTATGAGGAAGTCTGGTGTGGCAGAGAAGTATGTTAGACTGGTGCAGGACATGTATGCCAGCTGTGAGACACTGGTACGGTGTGCTGTAGGGGTAACCGAGAAGTTCAAGGTGGAGGTGGGACTCCATCAGGGATCAGCTCTGAGCCCCTTCTTGTTCACAATGGTGATGGACAGGCTGACAGATGAGGTTAGACAGGAATCCACATGGACCATGATGTTTGCGGATGACATTGTGATCTGTAGTGAGAGCAGACAACAGGTAGAGGAACATCTAGAGAGGTGGAGGTATGCTCTGGAAAGGAGAGGAATGAAAGTTAGTCGCAGCAAGACAGAACATATGTGTGTGAATGAGAGGAACTCGGGTGGAGAGGTGAGGCTACAGGGAGTGGAGATCAAGAAGCTGGAGGATTTCAGGTACTTAGGGTCAACAGTCCAGAGCAACGGAGAGTGTGGAAAAGAGGTGAAGAGACGGGTTCAAGCGGGTTGGAATGGGTGGAGAAAAGTGTACAAGACAGTGGTGAGACCAGAGATGATGTTTGGACTAGAAACTGTTCCAATGACCAAAAGACAGCAGGCAGAACTAGAGGTTGCAGAGATGAAGATGTTGAGGTTCTCTTTGGGAGTGACCAGGATGGAGAGGATCAGGAATGAGTCTATCAGAGGGACGGCACATGTTAGATGTTTTGGAGAGAAGGTCAGAGAAGCCAGACTGAGATGGTTGGGTCATGGACAGAGGAGGGATAGAGAATATATTGGTAGACGGATGCTGGAATTGGAGCTGCCAGGCAAGAGGTCTGGAGGAAGACCAAAGAGAAGATTTATGGACGTAGTGAGAGAAGATATGAAGGTAGTTGGTGTGAGAGAGGAAGATACAGAGAATAGGGTGAGATGGAGAAAGTGGACTCGCTGTGGCGACACCTGAAGGGAAAAGCTGAAAGAAGAAGAAGAAGAAGAAGAAGTAGAAATTGCCAACGTCAAGAGTGTGTCAGATGGTTCCGTTTTTTGCGTTTCATGAAAAATCTGAAAAAATGACTTGGGTGATTATTTTAAGAGGGTGACAATATCTTGCTCGCGCTGCTGACATTTTTAATAGCGTCTCCATCCCCTGCACCGTTTCCACATTCTGCTCACCCGTTTCCAGCCTGCGCACATGACAATAAACTCTTGGAATAATGTATTTTCACGTCGCTTCTACTGTCTTATTGGAGACTTGGGCTGGAACGCACCTGGAAACCTGCAGTGAATAAAATCTTGAGGAAATCTATTTATTTCAAATTGTGTGAGCTCTATTGATGCAATCCTCTGAGCAGGACCACCGAGCACCCGCGGCCGGGAGCATCTGGATCTGAACCGGTGATTTTATTTATCTTTTAATGTTATTAGAAATATACAGAGTGTTCAAATCCATCTTTGTCCTTGAAACAGGAGACTTGCTGGACGAGAGAACCGCCATCATCGACGGCTACAGCTCCTATTTCAGCTTCAGCCGCGGACGCAGCGGTTATTCAGGTGTTTCATCATTCTCCGTACACACACACACACACACACACACACACACTACACTGAATTATAATCGAAAGATGACCTAAACCTTGGTGTGCCCAGGAGTCGCCACTTACTGTAAGGATGACGCCACCCCGTTTGCTGCGGAGGAAGGCCTGACGGGCCTGCTGAGCAGCCACGGAGGAGCTGTCGGCTGCTACGGCGATCACGAGGAGTTCACCGACGAGGAGCTGCAGCTTCTGGACAACGAGGGCCGGGCCGTCATCACCCAGCACCGGGTCAGGTGAGCAGGTTCCAGCCCGCGGGTGGATTTATTCAGGTTTTCACATCCGCTGAAGTCGTCAAACGCCGCTCCGAATTCACCTCACGCAAGTGGAAACTGTTACGTTGTGATGGTCCGTGTTTAGCTCCTATTTCTGACAACTGTTTACCCAACACACACACACACACACACACACACACACACACACACACACACACACACACACACACACAGGTGTCAGGACAAAACGCAGACCCTGACCGTCATCAATGTGTACTGTCCCCGGGCCGACCCCGAGAAGCCGGAGAGGAAGCGCTTCAAGCTGCAGTTCTACAAGCTGCTCCAGGGTCGAGCTGAAGCCCTGCTGAGGGACGGGAGGTGAGAGGTCTCACACACACACACACACACACACACACACACACAATCTGGATTTGAACTTCTGAATTACTGCTTACACGCTGTTAGCATTAGCTAGCAGTGCTACACACGGCTCTGGTTACCCACATTCAGTCATTCATCCAACCGTTCTCCATCTCATTCACACCTTTGGAGAATGAAGGGTCTCAGATGAAGCCGTGTTTTTGGAGGAACCCCACTGTGACACGGGGAGAACCCCCTGTGGGACCTTCTAGCGGTGGGGAGGAAGCCAGAGTTTCAGTTGAAATGAAGTGGTTTTCGGTTCCTTCAGAGTCTCAGGAAGTGGAACGATACGTTCCCGCGCGTCTTGAAGCGCGCCGGTCCTCAAAGCTGTAACCTCAGGACCTCTGCTCTGTACCTCCAGCAGCGTCATCGTTCTCGGAGACATCAACACGTCTCACCGGCCCATCGACCACTGCGACCCCAGCGATGCGGTGGGTGAACCTTCTCCCCGCGCGGGAGGGTTTCATCTAAGGAGGGTTGGGGCCGTCCCAACGTCAACTTCTCCGTGTTTCTCGCCTCTCAGGACGATTTCGAGGAAAACCCCGGCAGGAAGTGGCTCGGCGGCTTCCTGGGTGAGGCGGAGGGATCCGACCTCGCCGCCGGCGGCGGCGGGAGGTTCGTGGACACCTTTCGCCTCTTCCACCCGACTCGCGGCGGCGCCTTCACCTGCTGGTCCACGCTCACCGGGGCGCGGAGGACCAACTACGGCACGCGCATCGACTACATTTTCGCCGACTGTCGGCTCGCCAGGGAGCAATTCGCGGCGGCGGACATCCTCCCGGAGGTGGAGGGGTCGGACCACTGCCCCGTGTGGGGGCGGCTGAGGTGCCGGCCCCTGGCGGCCCCCAGGGCTCCGCCCCTCGCCACCTGCCACCGGCCGGAGTTCGCGGGCAAGCAGCAGAAACTGTCGCGCTTCCTCGTAAAGACGGAGCGGAAAGACCCGCCGCCCGAGGCGGGGGAGGGGCTGCCCGGCTCCCAGGAGGACGGCGAGCGGAGGGAGAACCTCGGTGTGCAGAAAGCCGGGAAAAGACCACCGCCGGCCGCCGCCGCCGCCCCAAAAGGGAAGAAGGCCAAGGTGGCGAAGGCTTCCAAGCCTCAGGGTAGCCTGCTGGCCTTCTTCAAGCCCAGGCCCCCGACGGCGGCGCCCGGCAACGAGACCGCCGTCCTGGATGAGATCAACTCCGAGGTTACGGAGGACCGACGCCACGAGAAAGGGGCGTCCGAGAAAGGGGCGTCCCTGCTGTTCTGGAAGTCGGTGCTCGCCGGCCCCCCCGCCGCGCCCCCCTGCAAGGCCCACGGCGAGCCCTGCGTGCTCCGCACCGTCAAGAAGGACGGGCCCAACCTGGGACGGCAGTTCTTCGTCTGCGCCCGTCCTCAGGGACACGCCTCCAACCCGGACGCACGCTGTAACTTCTTTGCGTGGGTCGACCAGGGGAAGTGACGCACACGCTTGGATTTACACGTCTCAATTGTTTGACCGTTTCCTTTTCCTGAAATTAAAAAGATGTATTTTGTGCAGCCGGTCTGGTTTCTTGCTCTCCAGCTGCCCACTAGATCTTCTCCCTCTTAGACCGACGGTGTCTTGATTTCTAATTTCCAAACCACCGCGAACCCACGACTCCTCTTTTCCTGCCGCTCACATTCTGTCCACTAGATGGCGGTGGCGGCGCCACGCCGACGCCACGCCGCTCCGGAACGGAAGTGGAAACTTTCCACAGAAACCCGTTGACACCAGCAGCTGCTCGCCTCCGGGGGTTGCACCCGTTGCACCGAGCCAAGCAGTACTCAGACCGTGTCAGACGGCGCAGTTTAGGTGTACTACGTGGAGTACTACGTGGAGTACTACGTGGAGTGCTGTACCGCGTCCTGCAACGACGAGAGGCGGGTCGGTTAATGGGCCACGGCCTCGTGGAGCAACAGGAGGCCACATGTGGCCCGACGGGCCCGGGAGCTGGGAGGAGCTCGGCTTGTGACATGGCAGGAAACATCTTGATGTGCACGGCTACCGGCTCCTCCTCCTCCTCCTCCTCCTCCTCCTCCACAGCTGCAGGGAACGCCGCCATTCGATGAGAGAAAATAGATCTTGGACGCCGACCAACGACCGGAGTTGCTTCTTTTAGCTTGGCTTGTGTCGACCGAAGCCCACCGGGCCGGGGTTCCCTGCACCTCCCCCACATCCCAGAGGGCCTCGAAAGAGGCGGAATCGTGTCCCGCCGAGATAAAGAAGGCCTGGGTGGGGGGTGGAGGGCAGAAACGTATCTGAGTAACGTTCGACTTTATCAGCCAACTGAAAGGTCCGGGGGGGTCGAGCTCAACCTGGGCGGGTCTTCGTCTTTAGGGCCCCGACAGGCGCAGTTCCCTCCACATCGCCACGGCGAGGGCGTCCGGCCTCCTTGCCTTCGCTTTTTCACGCGCCTCCGCCTCTAATTGCATTTCCAATTAGATTACATTAAGTCGCCATGGCAACGGCGCAGGTCATCACTCAGCTCGCCTCAACCAAGGCCCGCAAAGCCGTCTCCACCCGCCGGGGGGGGGGGCTGCTGCTCCCATGGACGCCGGCGGAGTCGGTCCACTATGAGGTCGGTCCACTGGAGAGTCAGTCCACTGTGGGGTCGGTCCACCTTGGGCCCGGGCCACTGTAGGGGCCAGTTCAATATGAGGCCAGTCCACTATGAGGTTGGTCCACTATGAGGTCAGTTCACTGTGGGGTCGGTCCACTGTGGGGTCGGTCCACTGTGGGGTCAGTCCACTATAAGGTCGGTCCACTGGGGGGTCAGTCCACTGTGGGGTTGGTCCACTATAAGGTCGGTCCGTCCACTATGAGGTTAGCCCACTGTGGGGTTGGTCCACCGGTGAGTCGGTCCACTGTGGGGTCGGTCCACTATGAGGTTGGTCCACTGGTCAACTGGCCTGTCGGTTTTGGGGCCGGTCCACCTTGGGCCTGGTCCACTGCAGGGGCCAGTTCAATATGAGGCCGGTCCACCGTGGGACTCGTCCACAGCAGGGAGCAGGTCCACCGTGGCCCCGGTCCATCTTGCGAGAGAAACCAAACTTGATAAGAACACATCCGTGACCTGGCGGGTCACGCTGCGTGGACCTCGGCCCGCCGGCCCCGGCGGCCATGTTTCCCGCCCTAAGCACACTCACATGAGAGCAATCTTTAAAAAGCACTTATCCCCTTAAGCAATTAGCATGCAGGAGGACAAGTTTCCACGAGGATCCACCGGCACAGCCAGGATACGCCCACCTTCAGCCCACTTCGCCCCCACCCATTGTCACGTCACCCCACGCACACGCGGCGGGATCCACTCTCCATAACACCGGGCGGGTGGCCTTGACCCCCCACCCCACCACCACCACCACTCTCGTCGAGGCTCCGTCCAGCAAAGGGTTAAGTGTGGGTGTTTCCGTTTCCCGCTCACCCCTCCCATTATTTAATCTCCCCCCCATCCGTCCTGCTCTCCCTCCCCGCCAAGGAGCCTCGCTGAACACACGCCGAGGAGCGCGGCTATATATAAACCCACGTCGCGGAGGATTAATCCCGGCCATTTCCAGGGGCTCCTCTTCCTTCGTGTTTGCCGCCTTTGGGGTAAGTGGCCCTAAACGTGGGTCCGAGGGGTGGGGGGTCGGGGAGTGGGGGGTGGGGGGTAGGAGGGGGGGCGGCCATGGAGATGTTGGAGAAAAGACTCCACGGCTGTCAATCGTGTCCTGGTCTTGCGTCAGACGATCATGCGGCTGTGCGGCGCGTTATTACATTGTAATAAGCGCGTTAGTACATTGTAATAACCATTATTACAACCCGGCGAGTGTAATTACACGGGAATAGTGCGGATTAGCGCGCGGACTCGAAAAGCACAACTACTCTAGGAAAAATCGATTGTGTGTGTGTTTGTGTGTGTGTGTGTGTGAAGGGGCTGGTCGAGTGTGTGCACGGTGCCTCGGCCGCCATCCGGGGCCATTGACACGTGTTAAATGTCACGCTCACCGGGTGGGGGCCCCTCGCCATTTCACCTCCACCCGCACCGGGGCTCCGGGCCTCCGGGCCTCCGGGCCTCCGGGGCTCCGGGGCTCCGGGGCGCGTGGCGCGGGGCGCGGGGCCCGCCACGCAGCGCACGGAAAACTCCGCAAAAAGAAGAAGCGAGAAAGGAACAGTCGTGACGTGTCGTTGTTCCAGAAGGTGTGTGATGTTTGGAGGGGTTCCACGGTTTTGGGGCCACGGGAGAGACATCGTGGACCCCTGGCCAGTGTGTGTGTGTGTGTGTGTGTGTGTGTGTTTAGATTTAACACAACCATTTAGACAGAAAGCTTTTGTCTTCCTCTGAGCTGCGTGGACGGCGGTGCGCCTGCGTGATCAGCGTGTGTGTGTGTGTGTGTGTGTGTGTGTGTGTGTGTGTGTGTGTGCGTGCGTGTGTGTGGGCTCATATTAAAACCTAAATTTTACCCCCCCCCCAACCAGGGAGAGGGGGAAGTATCTCATGACCCTTTCCAGCAGCACCAGTTTGCAACACACACCACACACACACACACACCTTCATTTAAAAAAAAAAGTCTTTAAAGAAGACATGAAGTTCCTCCTGGGAGCGTGTGGAGTCTCCACGTCCTCCTCCTCCTCCCGCGGTCCTCAGGCGAGGACGGGTGTCCGAGTCTTTCTCATCGACGAGGAGGAAAATAGAAACATTCTTGTTGGCCTTGGCAAGTGGGAATGTCTCAAGACTCTTTATAAATAGTCCTGCCCTTTCCAGGCCGCACAAGATTTTCTGTTTGGATTGCATTTGTCTGGAGTCCCTTCGCCTTCGCTCGCTGCCTCGCAGGTAACGTGAAACGTATCCGCCGCTCCGCGCTCGCGATCGAGTTATTACCGGATTCGAACCCCCCAAAAACGTCTCTTGGATCGGCGAGCGTTGCTACGGCTAGCTAGCGGAGGCCTCTGCAGAACCCCCACGTCTCCTTTGGTTTCCAGGTTGTAGACGGGGTTCTTGGCCGCAGATCCTGAGTCTCCCAAGCCACTTCCTGCGCCGCCCACCGCGATGGAGCTCCAGAAGATGAACGGACACGCCAGGGACGACGGGTAAAGAAAACCCCCGTCTTCCGAGCCGCTAACCGTGGAACGGCCGCCAATGAACGCTATCCGTGTGCAGGTTCGACGGGCTGGAGGCCATGGCCGAGCACGAGGAGTTCCTCCCCCAGAAACCCGGCGCCAAGAAGGAGATGCACTTCACCGACGTGAGTGTCCGGCGTTCCTCCGTGGCTTCTCTGGTCCGTCCGTCCGTCCGTCCGTCCGTCCGGCTCACCCGCCTCCGCCTTTCCCTCGCAGTTCGAAGGGAAGACCTCGTTCGGGATGTCCGTCTTCAACCTCAGCAACGCCATCATGGGCAGCGGGATCCTGGGCCTGGCCTTCGCCATGTCCAACACCGGCATCATCCTCTTCCTGTGAGTATGCAGGTCCGACGCCGCTCTTCACCTCCGCAGGATCCAGCCTGCACTCGCCGGACGTCCAGAACCTTCTCCTCGTCGTACGTTTGCGGGGTCCGACGCGTGTTTCATACGGATCCTACCTAGATTTATTCGAGTTATTATTATCAGGATCCGACGTGGTTTCACTGGAAGGAAAACTTACTGCAGGATGGACATGGATCCAACCTGTATTTCTACGTACTCTTCCAGTACGGCTGTACGGCAGTATTTAAGCCACCGGCTATTTCTTTGTACATTTATATTTTATGGAGCCACTGTGTTTTTATATAGTATCTAAATGGAACCATCGCAACATCGCATTCAACATGTATTAAATAGTATGTTTGCATTGATATTTACATGGAGCAAACATGTATTTTTTAGTAGTTTTTGTTGGTGCTACAGCGCTACCTAGCTTGCTAGCTAGCTTGCTAGCTAGCTAGCTAGCGACATGAATATCAATGAATTCAGAGGCCGTCCTTCTCGGTGTTTCTGTTTAATGAAACGCTCTGAACTGTGACAAATGGAGTTGGAAATACATTGTTTTCAACAGAGGCGGCGCAAATACCGGTTAGAGCTACCGGTACGTACGGTAGCGTATTATTGTGGGAGTGAACGGAGTTGTCAGAACGTTGGTTTGTCTTGTATTAATGAAGTTTGACTGACTTATCGGACTGTTTTGTTGATATTCCCTTTAGCGCAGCTCCATTTAGTGGATGCATAACGCAACTGTAGCTTCTATTATACGCGCCTTACATATGAAAACAGTTTTAAAATAAGCCGTTCAATCAAGGTGCGCCTTATAGTCTGGAAAATACGGTATATACATCTAACATGTATTCATATTTATAGACATCTAACTAGTATGTATAATTATATAGATCTAACATGCATTTATATTTCTATAGATTCAACAGATACATATATTTACATAGATCCAACATGTAGTTATATTGATCAACAGGTATTTATTAGAGTATTTATATTTCCATAGATCCAACATGTATTTATGAGAGTATTTATTTTTAAATAGATCCAATAGATATTTATTAGAGTATTTATATTCCTATTGATCTAACGTGTATTTATATTTACAGAGCTCTAACATGTGTTTATGAGAGTATGTTTGGAGCCGTTGTGTAATTATTGATTAGTGTATTTGTTATCGGTGTGTGTTTGCAACATAATGGGTGGAGAAAAGTGTCAGTGGTGATGAGGAGGGAAGGGAAAGGCGGAGAAGATGGAGGTGTTTGGGTCCCAGGAGAAGACAGGAGGCAGAGACGGAGATGTGGAGGATCAGGAAGGCGGCCATGCTAGATGTTCTGGAGATAAAGTCACACTGAGATGGTTTGGACGTGGACAGAGGAGGGATGGAGAAGATCTGGGTGGACGGATGGTGAGCTTGGAGGAAGACCAGAGAGGAGGTTTATGGACGGAGGAGGTTAGATGGAGGCTGGTGGCGACCAGTGAGGGCAGAAGAAGAGGAGATATGGATCCTACGTGAATTTGTAGCTCCTGCATGGAGCTGCTTGGAACCTCCTCCCCCTCAAGTCCCTCTGGTTGTGTGTTCACACTGACGGGTGTGTTTTCATCCCAGGAAACACAAACGCTGCTCGTTTGTTTGGTGATTCAGTGCCTTCAGGGCCGGTGACGCACACACACACACACACACACACACACACACACACACACTCCCAGCACCACTGCATGTGCATGGACACTTCAAACAGCCAATACAAGGTCCTTATAAGGTGACAAGTAGGACTGTGTGTGTGTGTGTGTGTGTGTGTGTGTGTGTGTGTGTGTGTGTGTGTGTGTGTGCAGGGGCTGGTCGAGTGTGTGCACATGTATGTGTGTGTCCACCTGACAAAGTCCTATATGTAGAGCTTTTGGAACGAGGCCTGACCTGTCAGAATACACACGGGAGCACTCACACACACACACACACACACACACACACACACACACACACACACACACACATACACACACACACACACACGCACAGCTTCAGCTCCCCTAAATCAGACTTAAGCGGTTAAATATAGCTCCTGTAGTGATCAGATCCAAGACACGCCTGCCTGGATCAGTGCTCTGCTTTGCAGTGGGGGTTGGGGGTGGTGTGTGTGTGTGTGTGTGTGTGTGTGTGTGTGTGTGTGTGTTCCCTGCAAAACCCAGCTCTCTTTGCATTTTCAATCGTTTGTTTTTCCTGTGGGCGTCCCAAGCTGCGCGTGGCAGGACGATCCAGTCGGGCTGTAATAAGAGTTTGCTAGCGCGCCGCGGCGCCGCGGGCTTCCGGGCCGACTTCAAGCAGGAACCGGAAAAAGAAGCAACCTCCACCCGCCAGGGTTTGTTTTCATCGTGTAAACCTTGTCCCCGTCAGCCGCGCGTCACAGTAATCCCTCCTCACGACACGCTTACTACACGCAGCTCCGCTTTTATCATGGGTTCGGCGCCTCGGCCTGAGGGGTCGGAGGTCGAACCGACGACCTTCCGCTCAGCGGTATCCCGAGACGCTACCGGTAACCCCCGAGTTCTCAGCGCCCCTTTGCTTACCCGCTTCCAGGATCCTGTTGGCGTTCATCGCCGTTCTGTCCGCGTACTCCATCCACCTCCTGCTCAAGAGCGCGGGGGTTGTAGGTAAGTAGGCCGGAGGCGCCGCGCACGTCCGCCGCTCGTCTCCTGGTATTGACGCCCACCATGTGCCGGCGCCGCCGCCGCCGCCTTTCCCGGCAGGAATCAGAGCCTACGAGCAGCTCGGGCTGAGGGCCTTCGGTCCGCCGGGGAAATACCTGGCCGCCTGCATCATCACCGTCCACAACATCGGAGGTAGGTGGCGGCCGCCGCCTCCGCACGGCTGGGCGGGAGGAAGGCGACCTCGTTCTGAACGCTCTCTCTTCCCCCAGCGATGTCAAGCTACCTCTTCATCGTCAAGTCGGAGCTCCCGCTGGTCATCCTGGCTTTCCTGGGCAGGCAAGAGATCACAGGGTGAGCGCGGCGCGATGACACCGCCGTCAACCGCACATCCATCCTGTTGGTTAGATCCGCTGTTGAGCCGTGCACTGATTTTTATTATTTTCTTCCCCCCTTCATCCGTCCACGTGGCCGTCTCTTAGAGAGTGGTTCTTGAATGGAAACTACTTGATCATCATTGTTAGCATTCTCATCATTCTCCCTCTAGCACTCATGAAACAACTTGGTATGTCTGATTCATCCTGTCATTTTCTATTTGTACTCCCCCTGCACCATGACACACACACACACACACACATTTTTTCATTGCATATTTGTGTTGTGTTTACTTTCCTGTCCCGCTACTTGTTGTCGACCGCTATTGTTATCTGGTGTCGTCGTTGCTCTCCAGGTTACCTGGGCTACACCAGTGGCTTCTCTCTGTCCTGCATGGTGTTTTTCCTCTTTTCGGTGAGTCCCGAACCTTCGCCGCCCTCGTCGCCGACCCTCCTGTCACCTTGGATGGTCTAACGGACGCGTCGCTTACAGGTCATCTACAAAAAGTTCAACATCGACTGCCCGCTGGAGAATCCTCACCATCCCAACGTCACCATCGACGGCGTCTCAATTGGCGACGCCGTCAACCACTCGCTTCCGGAAGACGACTTCTGCGAAGCTAAGATGTTCACGATGAACTCACAGGTCGGGGCACTTCAAACTTACGCATCGCTAAGTTCCCAGCAGGGGTCACCTTCTCGCAGCCGGTTTAGCCGGTCGCGCTCGCGATCCGCGACTCGCCGGGTGTCGAGATGCGGGTTAGTCGCTGAGGTCCGCTTCCTTTGGCTTCCAGACGGCGTACACCATCCCCATCCTGGCGTTTGCCTTCGTCTGCCACCCCGAGGTGCTGCCCATCTACACCGAGCTGCGAGAGTAAGTCAAGGACGTCGTCTTCGGTCGCCTCGTGCCCGAGTACGGATCTCCAACGTGTTCTCCGCCCGCCTCCTAGTCCAAGCAAGAAACGGATGCAGAGAGTGGCCAACATCTCCATCTTGGCCATGTTCGTCATGTACCTCCTGACCGCTCTTTTCGGCTACCTCACTTTCTTCGGTAAGGGTCCGTCCGAACCGCAGAGATGGAAAGTCGCCGCGCGGGACGAGGCGTGACGGCTGTCGGTTCTTCTGTTCCAGGTGCCGTGGAATCGGAGCTGTTGCACACCTACATTCGCGTGGACCCCCTGGACGTCCACATCCTTTGCGTCCGTCTGGCCGTCCTGGTGGCCGTCACTCTGACGGTTCCCGTGGTCCTTTTCCCGGTGAGCCGCCACCGCCGTCGCGTTACATAAGTCGACGACGACAAGCGAGCGACAAGCGCTCGGTGAGGCGCGGTATGGTTGATAAAGATCTCAAAACAATTGCACTTCCTAGTACACATCTGAGGTAGCGACACACGGATCCGCCTCCTCAGGATGATTTGCAGCGTTGGTGTTTTGGGGTTTTCACTTTGAGTAAACTGATGATTCTATCAAACACCGCAAAAGCAGACGTCTCGCAAGAGGCCTCTCGGACGGGTCGAGAACAAGATTTGGACCAGAACGAAGCCTCCGTAGAGAGGCTGCAAGAGGAGCGCGTTTGTCCGAGTAGAAAGCAAAGTGAATCGGAGAGAAAAGCCCGCCGTGGTTTCCGTTCTCGTGCTCTGCGGTGGAGAAGATCTCGTCTCGAGCTTTGCCGCCTCCTGTGCCCTCCCTCCCTCTCCAGATCCGCCGGGCCTTGCTCCAGATTTTGTGCCCGGAGAAGCCTTTCCACTGGGCCAGACACATCATCATCGCGTTCTGTCTCATCTTCCTGGTCAACGTTCTCGTTATCTTCGTGCCCTCCATCCGCGACATTTTTGGTCTCATCGGTACGTGAACGGTAGAAGCGCCTGAGCCGTCCTACCTCCGTCTACCTCCGTCTACCTCCTTCTTACCTCCGTCGCCGTCGTACTTCTGATCGCACCAATCTGTCTCCCGCCGCCTGCAGGGGCCACGTCTGCGCCCAGTCTCATCTTCATCCTACCCGGCATCTTCTACATCCGGATTGTTCCCGAAGAGCAGGAACCTCTGAGGTCAAAATCCAAAATTCAGGTAAGGCTCCCCCTCGGCTTGCGCAGTCCCGCGAGTTCGTTTGCCCCCGAAGCCGTCGACTTACCCGCCTTCCCCTTCCTCGCGCAGGCCGCCTGCTTCGCCGCCGTGGGATTCATCTTCATGGTCGTCAGTTTGTCCTTCATCTGCATCGACTGGGCGTCGGGGGAGAACCGAAGCGTCGGCGGCCACTAGAGGCGCCTCGACCGCAACGCCAACCAAAGCTTTCCCTGCCCATAAATCCCCCCTGAGCTGCCGCGTTCTCAACCAAAGCCGAACACAAGAGTTTGGCATCACCGGACGAAGCATACGACCAGAAAACCAAAAGAAAGCCTCTCGGCATCCGACAACAAGTCCCGTAACTCGGACGAGAGACGAGCCGAATCGATCCCGTGCCGCGGGCCAGATTAAGGATGCCGTTCGGAGGCTTGTCCAGAAATACAAAAAGGCGGCGAAGGGATGAACGGCAACAGCGCGGCTCGAATGGAAATCCTGTTTAACCGCTTGAATGCGGACCTTTCCGCAGAATAACTCTGTCACCGCAAGAAGTCTCTCAACCGCTTCCTGTCTAGTGTCCATCATTTCCCAAAATAGAAAATGAAAAGAGGGAGGTGCCGGTTGGCCTATTCGTCCGAAAACAAACCCCACCCCCCCACCCCCACCCCCACCCGCCTCGTCGGACCGACGCCGCAGTAGCTCGACCCGTCCCGGCACGCCGGACCTCTGCGAGGAACTCCGTTGACGGGACATTTTTAGCAAGACAATCAAGAAGGTCGTCGTCGTCCTGGGAGTCCGGTCCGAGGTGAGGGCCCGCAACCCCCTCCGTAACGCCCGCCCCCTGCAGATAACGGTGCAATTTGCGGGGTTTCGCTGCTACTCGTGAAGGCAGTCGACGCCGACCGTCGCAAACCAAAGATTAGAACAACCGTAGCATTTAGAGTCTTCAGTGGAAGTCAACCTTCGTCAATTGTGGATAAAAGAGGAAAAGAAGAAGCGTCTTAGACATGTCTGGTGTCCTAGCGGTCCCAGAAACTGTCTTGACGGCAGGTGACGTTCGTCTGTAGGCGGTCAATTAAAGATGAACGCAAGTCCGTTTTTTTTTTTCTTTTCTGTCTGTAAATTTTGACTCAAAGATGACTTTGACTTTGTCATTCTCCTGTACATTTTTAAATTAATTTGAATGTTTCCTGTCAATAAAATGTGTCTGTCATTCGTACACGTGTGGACGTGCTGCTACGCGAAGGTCCGACGGCGCTCTGAGGTCCACGGAGGTCAGAGGATACGCCCAAAAGTCTGAAGGTACACGAAGGTCGGCGTGAAGGAAGGCTTGAAAAAGAGCGGCCGGGCGCCACCTCCTTCTAAAAGTGGAAATAACCGCGTCGCGCGTGGTGGGAGGCAGAAGTGCGGCGGTCTGTTTCCTGCTTGCACCCTTGCAAACAGAGAAGAGAAACTTCCTTGAACTCGGCACGAGCGTGAGCAGATAGCCTCGGCCGAGGCGCCGCCGCCGCTAACGCCGCCGCCACTCGACGGGGGGACCATGAGTCGCGGGTCAAAGTCCAAAGGTGGGAGCGCGTCGAGCTCCTTGCTGAGCCTGCCGGAGAACGAGAGGCTGGAGGAGCTGCTGGGCAGAAGGTGTGCCGTAAGTCCTGAGCCGACCTCGGAGGGGTAACCAGCTGCAGGAGATGCGCCCCGGCTCTTTGGCCGCCCGACCGGAAGCTCCGGAGTCGGTCCGAGAGGCGGAGGCGCCCGGAGAGGAGGCGGCTGAAGCTAAAGATTCCGGCCCCCGAGAGCTTCCGCGGACGGAGTCGAGGGTTCGGCCCCCGTTGGGCCTCGGCTCCTTTCACCTTCCGCCGCCGAATCGACCGATTTGAACGTGTTTGTCGGGATTTGGCCTCGACTCTCTGTTCTGGTTTGTGCTTAAAGTGAGCGGCTTGGATTAGGTCATGGTTTTTTTTTTCAAAAGAGGAGCGAGTTGTAACAGGAAGTGGTGATTGAAGCGTTTCTTCCTCTGGTGTCAGAATTAGACGGGTAGTCGAGTCCAGAGCTTTACATCATAGCAGAAGTGGTCCGAAGGTTTATTTGTTGTCTTCTTGTCTTCGTGACGAGACGACGGCTCGAACAGATCCGCCGTGACGATGATGAGGAACATCATCTCTTTCAGCCACAGCAAGCACTGAGGCAAACAAGGAAGTGTCTTCTCAACGCAGGCGTGATATCAAACTCCATGAAATGCTCTGATAGGAACTCTCAGCCAATGTGTGTGTGTGTGTGTGTGTGTGTGTTTGTTCAGTCCATGTCCACCACCGTAGCGCAGCTTCTCATGGCTCTGCACCACAGTCCTTCTGCTTGGAGCCTCCAGCACACCGGCGTGGTCTGCTTCGTCAAAGACAACCTCCAGCGCTCCTACTTCATCCGCATGTTCGATCTGAAGGTTGGTGTCCACCTCGTGCTCCGCGTCCATCTGGAGGAGGCCGGATGGCGGCCGAGCACGACGTGACCGTGTTGTTCCGCAGGCGGGCCGGATGGTTTGGGAGCAGGAGCTCTACAACCAGATCGTCTACTCGGCGCCACAGATTGACTTCCACACCTTCGCCGCGGACGTAAGCGGACCTTCTCCTCGCCTCCGGCGGACGTCCGCCAGATCTCCGTGAGCATCTTCCGGGCAGGACGCCAGAGCTCTGTGACCTTTGCTCCTTCGCAGGACTGTCAAGTCGGACTGAGCTTCGCTCAGCCGGAGGAGGCCGAGGACTTCAGGAGCGCCGTCATGGAGAAGATCGACCAGAGGAACAGCCGCCAAGGTTCGTGACGCTCGGCGAAGATCTCCACTAGGGCTTCCCCCTCGCCGAGCGGCGGGAAGCGCGGACCCGAACCCGACCGAACCGATCCCGACCTTCCGGTTTAGACCGGGAGCCTCCAAACCTGGAACAAGGAGGCGGACGATGCAAAGTGATTTCCGGGAATGATTTATGACCTCATTCTTGACAAAAGCTTTTGCTGGAGAAGCTGGAGAAGCTCTTGGCTTTAACCCCGAGATAAACTCAGCTTCAGTTCTCGTGAAGCCTCGTGTTTGACGACACAAAATGGTTTCTCCTCTGATCAACAGGTAAGAAACAGCGCCCCCTGCTGGAGGAGGCCGGTAGCACCCAATGACCCCAATGACGCGTGGCGTTCTCTTGTCGCTTTGGTTCCTTTCTCCTGGCAGCAGAGCGAGGGTCCCGGCCTCGGGCCCCGCCGGACAAAGGTGTGTAGCTCCTCCCTTCTTCTAGAAGTGTCCACTGAGGCAGGAATTGAAAGCGTCCCTCTCTCCTCGCCTCAGGAAGCCCCGGCTCTTTCCACGCCGCCGCCGACATCAACAACCACGACGGCCCGTCCTCGCGCTTCCGGCCCTCGTCGCTGGTCGGCAAAGACAAGAAGAGCAAGAAGGACAAGAAGAAGAAAGGGCCCAAACTCTCCAAGGCGGACATCGGCGCCCCCAGCGGATTCAAGTAGGGTCCATTTCCCTTCTCACAAGGCATCAGCGAGCTCACGCCGCCTTCGTCGGATCCCCCGGAACCGACCCTCCGAGGGGGCGGAGCCATGCCGGCGCCGCTGCCGTCATTCACCGGTCGCTCGTCGTCGTGATTCCTTTTTCCGCATTTTATTAATTCGATCTGACACCGCCGGTGTTTCAACATCAGGACACGAAGCAGCAACACACTGGAATTATTTACATGAACACACACATCTATCGGCTTAAACATGTTTAGAAAGTGTTATGAACATGTGACGAATGTTATCATGACGCCCCCCCAGGCATGTGACCCACGTGGGCTGGGACCCCAACAACCTGGACCCGGACCTGTGGAAGCTTCTGTCCCAGGCCGGGATCGGCGAGGCGGAGATGAGGGACGAGAAAACCCAGCGTCTCATCTACGACGTCATCCAGGAGTCGGGAGGGATGGAGGCCGTGAAGAGGGAGGTGAACCGAGGAGGTGAGATGGCGCCCGTCCTCCGCTTCCCCCGGGTCGGACGCCGGTCGCCATGGTGACGCCGGTTCTGTTCCTCCCCCCGCAGATCCAGGACCTCCGCCTCACCCGCCCAGCAGGCAGGGCCCGCTGCCCCCGGTGCCGACGCCTCCGCCCCCGCGGAGCCGCTCGGGCCCCTTGCCTCCGGTCCCGGTCCCGGTCCAGCCGGAGCGCCGCGGCGGCCCGGCGCCGCCCCCGCCCGGCCGCACCGGCCTCCCGCGCCCGCCACCTCCCGCCCACCCCGTGACCCCGCGCTCTCACTCCAGATCATCTCCACCTTCCTCCCACAACCCTCCACCTCCACCTCCTCCTCCTCCATCATCATCCATCCATCGCTCCTCAGGCTTCCCTCCTCCACCCGTCTCGTCTGCGAGCAGAGCAAACCGAGGAGATCCCGCTCCGCCGCCGCCGCCGCCGCCACCGCCGCCGCCACCACCGTCCCAAGGATCCCTTCCAGACTTCCCGCCGCCTCCCCCGCTCTCCGTGGCTCCGCCCCCCTCCGCCCAGGCGTCCTCAGGCGGAGGAGAAGGCAGAGGAGCTCTGCTGGACCAGATCCGACGGGGGAAGAAGCTCCGCAACGTAAAAGCCTCCTCCGGAGAATCGACCGCCCGCGAGTCGCCTCGGCTTCTGACCGCGTCGTCTCCACCTGTCGCTCGCAGGTGACCGAGTCTCCGGATCTGCCCTCGCCGTCCAACCCCGAGGCCGGCGGCGGCATCGTGGACGCGCTGAAGATGGTGATGGACAAGAGGAGCAGAGTCATACACTCCTCCGGTAGGTGTCGCCCCCCCGGCGAGGGCTGGAGATCATCTCGAGGCCCATCTTCTTCTCCTTCTCCACCTTCAGAGGAGAGCGAGGACGACGGCGGAGACGACGAGGACGACGAGGACGAATGGGACGACTGAGACGCCGAAAAGACGGAGGAGGGCGGAGCTTCTGCAGGGTTTAGATATATTTGAGCCAACATTTCCAGTGCAGGTTCACCAGCAGGGCGGTGCCACACACACACACACACACACACACACACACACACACACACACTTTCTGACATGACCACAAACTGTACATTAAAGAGATGATGATGATGATGATGATGTCACCCGTCTGATGGCGTCCGAGTGTGTGTGTGTGTGTGGAGGGGGAACCATGTGATAGCATCCAATAGAATTAACTTAATACAAAACACCTTCTCTCACTCACACACACACACACACACACACACACACCAGTGAAACGACACATATGCATGCAACGTACGCGTCTACACCCTCGACCCTTCACACGCCACAAATCCACCGACCGTATATATATTATATTAACAATCAATATATTACACCTCTGTTTCACTATACTTGAGAGGACCGCGGTGGCGGTTTTGCAGATGGCAGCCTGGCGGGCCGATTTAAAAAAAAACAAAAAAACAAAAAAGGAAAATAAACCAGGATGAGTTTCAGAGGTGACCCTCCAGCGCGTTGACGTGCGGCGTCCGCCGAGCCGCCCCCCCCGCCCGGTCGCTTTGTGGAACGTGACAGAAACGGCGGGAAAAGGAATCCCCGCCGGCCCTCCGTCTCTGGAATGTGTGTAATAAGCGTGTCGTTACCAGGCTGACGCGCAAAACCGCCGACGCGGACTGGCGAGCACGCGGGACACCGATGAAGCCGGAGCTTGTGGGCGGAGCCTCTAGCCCAGGCCGGGGTCCTGGCTCTCGGCGTGCCGGCGGCTGGTGCGTTTACGCTGCCGCTGGTGCTGCTGGTGCTGCTGGTGCTGCTCGGGGCTGTGCTGGTCCCAGTAGGACTGGCAGTACTGGTTGATGAGCCGGATCTCGGGCGGGAAGGCGGTGGGCGTGAGGCGCTGCTCCCCCCTCGGCCGAGCGGCGGGCTCCTCGTCGTCCCGGGCGGCGAGCGCCAGGACGATGTCCCGGTCCAGGATGCGCAGCGCCACGCGGGCCACCGTGTGCTTGAAGTTGTTCTCGGTGGCGAGGCAGTGGTAGATCCCCGCGTCCGACTGGTTGAGCGCCTTGAGCAGGACGCCGTGGTTGGTCTTCAGCACGCCTCCGGAGCGGTTCAGCTGAAGGGAAACAACCGATCAGACTCAACCCGGCGGGCGGGAAGAGCGGAACGCCGAATCTCCCCGGCGGGCGACCTCACCACTTTCCTCTTGCCCTCCTTCTGGAAGAACCACTTGACGGTGGCCTGCGGCGACCGGGGCTGACACTCCAAGAAGGTGTTGCTTCCTTTCACGCCGAACTGCACCGTCTCCCTCAGACGTTTCTCCACTGGGAAGAGGCGCAGCCAGGTCAGGGTCCCGGGCGGACGCCGCACCCGGGGCGCCAGACCTTCGAGCACAAACCTTTGGCGTTGAACCCTCGGCACTGCCTGAGCGGGTCGCCGTGCTTCACGTCCTGCCGACGGCTCCTCCTGGGAGACAAATAACGCCGGTCAGAAGAATAAGAATAACTTTATTAATCCCGGAGGACATTGCCGTGCCAGAGTTACAGAAAATATAACGGTAATAAATAATAAAAGGCAGAATTAGAAATAAAAAGAAACTATAAAGTGTCTCGGTGAAACTATAAAGTGTCTTAGTAACAGGTGAGGTAAGGAGTGCACAATAGTATGATAGAAGGGAAAATTGTAGTGTAGCTGTTATGAAATGAAATATTGCAGTTTTTTGTTTTT
The DNA here is from genome assembly GCF_037954325.1 of Fistularia commersonii. Lineage (NCBI taxonomy): Eukaryota > Metazoa > Chordata > Actinopteri > Syngnathiformes > Fistulariidae > Fistularia > Fistularia commersonii. Next base: position 839,864 of record NC_141297.1, on the reverse strand, counting down.
GTTTTTTTTTTTTTTTTAGGTTAAAGCTAGGTTTTTATGGTTCCTCTGTCCAGGAGGTGGACGACGGAGCCGGGAAGCACCTCTTGGTGGACGGGGTGAAGGCGGAGCAGCTCTCGCCGTCCCAGGCGCAGTAGGGGTCCCGGGCCAGGCAGCAGTCGGAACAGGCCCGGCCGTAAACGCCGCAGCGGTGCAGCGACACCTGGGTCAACCCGGCGTCCGAGGACACGTACAGCTGTTGCTGAGGAGACCGAGCGGAACGCCGTCTCAGACGGAGGAGATGCCGAGCGGGAGGCGCCCGAAGGAGACGCTTACCCTTTTGGAGGAGATCTTCATGGTCTTCACCGGCGCTCTGGTCTGCAATCGAGAGGAGACAAGGGAGAGGTGACTGGGGAGGTCGGGTGGGGTCTCGCGGGGGCCTCCTGCCCGGACCTACCCTGAAAACCTCCACCTCCTCCAGCGTCAGCTCCTCCATGCTGGTGGGGTCTTTGGGCAGAACGATGACCTTCTGGACGGTGCCGCGATCTGTGAAGGACGTCGTGACGTTAGAGATCCCTTCGCGGAGATGCGTGGACCCCGCCGCCCCCCCCCCCCGGCTCACCTGTACCCAGGAACAGCACCTCGTAGCGCCCGTCCACCGCGTCCACCTGGTCCACCACCAGGGCGGTGAAGCGGTAGTCCACACCGGTTCTCACCACCAGGGGGCGGCGGTGGACCGGGTAGACCGGGTGGAACATGAGGGGGTGGGATCTGATGAAGTTCACCGCCTCGTCGGAGAAGTTCTTGGAGGAGCGGATGCCGGGAGTGAAGGTTCCTCCTGGACACTGAGTGGAAAGGAAGGAGATAGGAGGAGGTTTGTTCTTTGCGTGGCCTTCTCAAGCAGGGGGGTCGACTTCTTCTTCTTTCGGCTTTTCCCTTCAGGTGTCGCCACAGCGAGTCCACTTTCTCCATCTCGCCCTATTCTCTGGATCCTCCTCTCTCACACCAACTACCTTCATATCTTCTCTCACGACGTCCATAAACCTTCTCTCTGGTCTTCCTCCAGACCTCTTGCCTGGCAGCTCCAATTCCAGCATCCGTCTACCAATATATTCTCTCTCCCTCCTCTGTCCATGACCCAACCATCTCAGTCTGGCTTCTCTGACCTTCTCTCCAAAACATCTCACATGTGCCGTCCCCCTCTGATAGACTCATTCCTGATCCTCTCCATCCTGGTCACTCCCAAAGAGAACCTCAACATCTTCATCTCTGCAACCTCTAGTTCTGCCTGCTGTCTTTTGGTCATTGGAACAGTTTCTAGTCCAAACATCATCGCTGGTCTCACCACTGTCTCCTCCAGCTTTCCTTTCATTCTGGCTGATGTTCTTCTATCTCTTGGTACCCCTGACACTTTTCTCCACCCATTCCAACCTGCTTGGATCCATCTCTTCACCTCTTCTCCACACTCTCCTACGCTCTGGACTGTTGACCCTAAGTACCTGAAATCCTCCAGCTTCTCGATCTCCACTCCCTGTAGCCTCACCGTTCCACCCGAGGAACACACACACTTGACAAATACTGGTGAAACAAACTCACTTCGGAAGGGGGAACATGCAGGTGATCTCTAGGATTGAGGCTGACTTTGAAGGAAACGTCTCAAAGACTAATATTCTTCTTCTTCTCCTTTGGTCTTTTCCCTTCAGGGTTCACCTTCTCCATCTGACCCTATTCTCTGGATCCTCTTCACTCACACCAACTACCTTCATATCCTTTCTCACTGCATCAATAGATCTTCTCTTTGGTCTTCCTATAGACCTCCTGCCAGGCAGCTCCATCTTCAGCAACCTTCTCCCCAGATCTTCACCATGGTTTGGACATGACCAGAGGGGTATTCACGCCCAAACCATCTCAGTCATACATGTCCTGCACCCCGTGATAAATTCTTCTGCGTCCTCCTCTCTCTCACCAACTCACTTCATATCCTCTCTCACTACGTCCATCCATCTTCACTTTGGTCTTCTTCTAGACCTCCAATTCCAGCATCCGTCTACCAATATATTCTCTATCCCTCCTCTGTCCATGACCCAACTATCTCAGTCTGGCTTCTGACCTTCTCTCCAAATCATCTAACATGCGCTGTTCCACTGATGGACTCCTTCCTGATCCTCTTCCGGTCACTCCAAGAGAACCTCAACATCTTCATCTCTGCAACCTCCAGCTCTGCCTCCTATCTTTACTTCTTTGTCAGCGTTTGTAGATCATCTCACCACTGTCTCCTCCGATAGTCTTCTATTTCATCGTACCCCTGATACTTTTCCCCGCTTTTCTCCAAACGGGGTTGTACCGGTTTCTTCACCTCTTCTTCACGCTCTCCTACGCTCTGGACTGTTGACCCTAAGAACTTCAAAACCTCCGACTTCTAAATCTCCACTCCCGGTCACATCACCGTTCCGCCTCATCCGACATTAGCGTAAGGATCCCCGGGCCTTCAGAACCGCCGAGAAGGAATGAGGAACGGCCACCGGACGACCTGATGGTGGACACCCTCAGCAGAAGGAGGTGCAGTGTGAGGGTGGACGGGCAGGAGGACACGGTCTTGGACCTCTGTCTCCACTGAGTGGACGAGCGATGGGCAGGACGTACGGTTCCGGGCCGAGGGTAGGGGATCTTGCCGGTGTACTCGGTCCACTGGTAGTTGTGTCCGTGCTTGTGGGCGAAGGGTCCGTTGAAGACGTTGCGGATGTCGGCCATGGAGTAGACGCAGACCGCCGAGCCCTTGAAGACGGAGCTGGGGAACGAGAGGACGACGTTAAAACTCCGACGGGCCGGAGGGGAAACGTAGCTCGGACCGGAGCTGCTCACCCCGCCGTGGTGAAGAGCGCGAACACCATGGGACTCCGCTCGTCCTGCGCGGGCTGGATGAAGACGTCCCCTGCGAGGCGAGCGGCGAGGCGGCCCGTCAACGGGACGGAAAAACAAACAAACGCCCTCGTCGGGACTGGAGGCGGCGCTCACGTAGTTCGTCGAAGCGAGTCTCCACTCCGTCTTCGCCGATCACCGAGCAGATGAGGCGGGCCTTCAGGAACGTAGTCCAGCGATTCACCAGGGACTTCTGCCCCCCTTCGTCGTTCTGGACGGACGGGACGCGAGGTCAGGGTCGGACGCCAGTCGCCCAAACGCGAATGTGGACCGACGGCGGCTCACCAGACACACCCGGCCCACCCGGGCCAGCACGTTGGGGCTGGCGCCGCCCGCCGAGTCCAGGCTCTTCTCGCGGAAGAAGAAGTAAAGCTTGTCGTCGTTCCTTTCCGCGCTGTCGGGGATCTGCTGGATCCGGACGAAGACGGGCTCTGGGAGGCGGATAAGTATGGAGGTTGGCGGCGGGCGGTCGACAAATGACACGGCGGAGGAACCAGAAGAACCAAAACCCGCAATCAGAAGCTCACTCACCGTTGAGCCACCTGGAGTCGTACTGCTCCGTCCGGATGGCGCTCCGCCCGCCCATCGTGCGGAAGATGGCGGCGTCGGTGCTCATGAAGTCGATGTGGACTCCGGCGTACAAGTTCCCATCTGTGGCGCGAGAAGGGAAGGGAGGTAACAGTCAGAAACGGTCAAAACCTTCCTCACACCCCGCCGAGTGTGTGTTTGTCCAGAAAACACAGCTGGAGAAGAAGCGTCTGGTGGCTTCCCTCCTGGAGTCAAACCCCACACACACACACACACACACACACACACTCAGCAGCGTCCACGCCGTCCCACTAAACACGGCGTAAACAACATATTTCCCAGTCGACTCAGCAAGTCGGGACATTTCGAGACTTGAATCTCACCAGATGGGCAGCGGGGGGAGTTTTTCTCCCGGAGGAGGAGGAGGTGTTTTATTATGTTTGAAAATGGGTCAACCTTCATGTCAGTGGAGCTGCAAAGACGCTTTCTTGTGAAATCTGAGAGGTGTTTGGGGAACTAAGGAGCTTCAACCTAGGAAGGGGCGCTGGGGGGAAGGGGGGGGGGGCAACAGCAATGGACAAACTGGAGAACTCTTTTAATCCAAAGGTCTTACTGAGCAGAACTGCGATGTTCTCCTGTTTGGGGTCGTAGGAGCACTTGCCCTTCCCCGAGTCCACGAACCCCGGGACCAGCCTGAACAGGTAGTCCTGCAGAGACAGACCGCCGAGCGTCAAACCCACGACCCCGACGGGGACCCCTCCGGACCCCTTCGGACCCCTTCGGACCCCTCCGGACCCCTTCGGACCCCTTCGGACCCCTTCGGACCTCTTCGGACCCCTCCGGACCCCTCCGGACCCCTTCGGACCCCTTCGGACCCCCCCGCCTCACCTCCGCCCTCCAGCCTCTGTTGACGAAGGTGCAGATGGGCTGGTAAGCCCCCGTCCCGCAGGTGTACAGGTGTGTGCGGTTCCACGGCTCGATCAGCCTCACGAAGTTAGCGCATTCGCCCTGGAGGAAGAGGAGCGGAATTGAAAAACCCCCGCCAGGTTCCGGACCCGGATCCTCCGGACTCACCTGTCTGCCCTTTCCGGTCATCTGACATTCCCCCTTCCTCTTGGCGGACGCCGGCCAGTGGATCTGAAGAAGCAGGAATCCAGTTAGAGCTCCCGCGGAAACGGCGGATTTGGAAAGAAGAGCGTTCACGCACAATGAGCGGCTCCTTGTTGACGTTGTGCATGTCCAGGGCCACCAGGTACTCCCTGCTGCCCAGGTAGATCCGGCCCTGGTCCTGGTCCATCAGCAGGATCCGGTAGTCGCTGGTGTTGAAGGAGAAGCTGAAAGGTCTGGCGGCCCGCGTGTCCATCAGCTCTGCGTGGAAAGAAGCCGGCGCCGTTCCATCAACCTTCTCGCCTCGCTGATTAAACAGAACTAAACTGGGGTGTTTTAACAAACGCCGCCTTTTAAGATCTGAATATTTCATGCCCGCGGAGCGGGAGGCCGGGTGGCCGAGGGAGCCGTGGTCGGCGGAGCGGCGAACGCTCCGCATTGGGTGGGACGGCGCTCGGCGGAGCGGAACCTGTTAGGACACGCCGCTAGCGGCTAGCGCCCCCATCCACCCGCAACACATCCACCGCCTGCTTTCAAACGCACAAAGCAGCTCCGGTGGCGCGGCCATGACGCCGCCGCCGCCGCCGCCGCCGCCGTATTGGGAGCGTGAAAAGACAGCGGGCTTATGTCACGGCAAATGTTCACAGCGGCTTACGGGGGATTCAGAGGGCGGCGCCGCCTCCGCTCACATCAAAGTGACAGGCGGCTTCCTGTCCGGGCCGGCGAGGACAGGATGTGGTCAAGGTGCTACTAAAATAAGCGGCGCGGCCGGATCTCCGGTCCGGGCCGGACGCGGGGAAACACAGGATGGCGTGCTTCTCCGCCACGGATTGGCCGCTGGTGCTAAATGCGGCGGCGCTCATGTGTCCCATCACCAAGAATAGCGAACAATGCGCCGCCATCATCCGGTAAACACTCCCGATTCCCGACACGGAGGGGGAAGCGCGGGGGAAGGACGCGGCCGAGGCTCCGGCCGGGTCGGCGCCTCGGGTTTCGACCCGTGGTGACCCCGAGAACCCATCGAGGGAATGAGCGAACCTGCGGCGGCGCCGCCGGGCTTCGGTTACACCTTTCGCTCTCTAGCAATGCTGACTAACCGGTTAGAGCCAACCGGGGGGGGGAATCACCACCAACCCCCCCGACGGTGGTCCGGGTCACTCGGACGAGTCACATGGCCGAGCTGGACTCCAACACACACCTCCTCCTCCACGGCCGACAAAGACTCCCTGTCACTAACAATGAACAATAAGTCCTCTCTGCGCTGGAGATCCAGCCAGGAGAAAGTCCAACTTCTTAGAATGTTATTGGTAGGAGGAGGGGGGGGTTTAAATGGCAACCAACAAACACATTTGACCCCAGGTGTGTGTGTGTGTGTGTGTGTGTGTGTGTGGAGACACAATGTGACGGCAACATCAGCCTCAGCGAGTAGCTATGGATGTTTCCCAGAAAGGGAATTAGTGTTAAAGGTCACTGAAGTTCTCAGCGGTCAGCAGGACACGTTGCTGCTGCCGCACCTCCAGCCTGCGCCCTGAAGCTGCTGAGATAAAACCCCTCGCGTCCCGTCGGGTTTCGCCAAATGAACGGGACAGAGCTTCTGATTCCGCCCCGGAGCGCCGCTGAGGAATGCGCTAAAACCGATCGGCGGCCTTAATTCCCGGCGGCGGCGCCTGGCTCGTGTCCTCCTGACGGCGAGCCCAGGGCGCCGCGAGAACCAGGTGCTTTAATAACAGTAATCAGCCGCCGCTGTTCTTCGGCAGAGGTGTCCACGGTGACCTGGGGGGGGGGGGGGGTCCCCCAAATTCCCCAAACCACCGTCCTGGATCTCCAAACCCTCCGGCTCTCGATGATCTTTTGATCAAACATCAGGTGCTTCTTCTTGTACCGTCACGTCCAGACCTGAGGGAGCCGGAGCGGCGTCTTCTCAGGAAGGCGGATTTCCGATCGAATCTCAGGAGTCGTTTTTCTGACTCTTGAGTCACGATTCCTTGACTCGATTAACCCGTCCCGGCTCAGAGAGGTCCGTCACTCAGTAACTCGCTGGATGAATCGCTCAAAGAACAAGTCATTCAGTAGCTTACAATTGACCTTCCCGCTCCAAACCGATCGATTCGCTCAGTAACTCAACGGTCGACTCACTCAGCTCTTCCGAGTCCCCACTCACAAAATGAACGACTCAGCTCAGCGGATCCGTCACGTTTACAGTACAAACGACTCGCCAACTCAATGAACGAATCACCTGATAGCTCGGAGCAACAGTCCCTGTAGAAACGAACAGCTCACTCTGTAACTCAATGAACGAATCACTCGGAAGCTCAGAGTGACGTCCCCGCTCGGACGAACCGATCGACTCACTCGGAAGCTCGACGAACGAATCACTCGGTAGCTCAGAGTCGCCGCCCCACTCGGAGGAGGGCGTACCGACTCGGTGACTCGAAGGACTCGAACGCCCGACTCTCTCAGGCGAACGACTCCTTGGAAAATCGAAGGCCAACGCCGGCGTCCGAGGTCTCGCCACATCCACCTTTTGTTTTCTCCTCCGCGGCGTTTGACAAGAGGCAGGAAGCGTGTCCTTTACATCGGAATGGAGAGGAAGCACGAATCCAAAACCAGAACCCACCTTTGAAGGAGAGTCGGACCCGCGGCGCCGACTGCTGCAGGGCCGCCGCCGCCGCTGCGGCGCACAGGGCCAACAGGAGGAGCCGGGCGCAGGGTGTTGTCGTCATGGTAACAGCCATGCAGGTAGCACGCCGAGATCTAAATCTGGATGAAAAAAGAAAATAAAAGAAGAGGAGAGAGAGAAAGAGAGGGAGATGAACCAAGTATTATTATAGAAAGGAAGCCTCATGAGAAATAGGAGACAGAAAAAGAAGGTGGGATGGGTGGCTCTCTCTCTCTCTCTCTCTCTCTCTCTCTCTCTTTTTCCCTCTCTCTTTTTTTCTCTCCCTCTCTTTTTCCCTCTCTCTCTCCGTCTCTTTGATGTGGCGGATCAGAAGTTTGGCCTGCAGCCTTCCAAGGAGAGACGTATAGTTGACGGGCGGCCGAGCGACGTCCAAATCTCCACACCTGCTCTGGAAAATATGACAGCCACATTATTTATTTAGAGGGTAAACGCAGCGAGGTGTGTGTGTGTCCATGTGTGTGTGTGTCAGGACTGCAGAATTCACCTCTGACGGGTGTGTTTCCCCCCCCCCCCCCCTCCGGATATATCGTGGGCTTCGGGGCTGAACAAAGGGTTGAAGATAGAAGAAGAAAGTGAAGATCCCGGTTGACGTGTGGAAGCGGTGACAGTTCAAAGCGTGTCTGGTCGCGGCCCGCCGAGCCCTGACGGTGTCGGGGTGCTGGAACGTGGCATTCATTATGCATCTGCACTCCGCCGCGCCGCTCCCGTATGAATAATGGACGCTAAAAGCCCGGCCCGGCCCGCCACGTCCATTAAACCCGCGGCCCGTCCGCCGGCACGAGACGCTCACCCGGATCACTATTTGGCAATCGGGTTCCCCGGGGGATCGATCGGCGGGATTGAAAAGGAAAGGTTTTTGAAAAAGAGTGAGAGGGAGTGATCACGAGACGGCCATGTGCGAGGACGGCGGCGTCCACGTGCGAGGACGACGGGTCCGCCGAGGCCCCGACGCCCCCTTTCACTCCGAACCTACGTCACCTCGCGAGACGGTGCTTTGGATTTTATCAAGCAGGTTGAAACAAGCCGATGAAGGTTAAGGCTTCACACACACACACACACACACACACACACACACACAGACACACAGAGTAAAACACGCAGCTAATCCCGGAGCTGTTTGCATGAGTGGATCACTATTTGGCAGCCTCGCGCTGAAAGGCCACAGTACGCGGACCCCGGGCCGTGTTTGGTCCGGTCCCTCGTCTCCATGGCGACCTGTGACGACACGGCGCCCGTCCGTCAAAGGCTTTGCAAATAAAGTGCGGTTTGCGCCTTAAAATAAACCTCCTCCTTCTTTTCTCATTAAAGTTGCAGAACATACGTGTCGACACACGACAAAACCGGTCCTCTGTGTTTTTGACCCTGGGCTGGAGCTGGAGGAGAAGGTGGAGGAGAAGGTGGAGGTGGAGGAGGCTTCCTGTCTCCAGAGATATTTGTGAGGTCACGAACGGGGCCCTTCCTCCGAGAACCTCCACCCACGGATGAAAAGTGGGGACTTCTCCGCCAAATAGTGAGCACAGTGGCAAGAAAAGGGAGATGTTTCTGAAGGGTGGTGACCAAGGGAGGTGGAGAAGGAGGAGGAAGCTGCTTGAAGAACCACACATGGTGCAGAAACACTTTGATATTCATTTTTAGGACGAAACATAAACATGGAGGAGGAGGAGGTGATGAGGATCTGGGAAAAATGATCCCTTCGAGAGGAAAGTCTGGAGGTGTTTAGAGGAGCTCAGAGGTGGTGTCCGGACCTCCACCTCCTCCACCCGGTGTTTGGACATCAGCTCCATCCATAATGACAGGTTTTGCACCAGCAAAACATAAGAGGTTTATATTTATATCTAATTACAGGCTGACCCCGCCGGCCGCGGGAGGGAAGCGGGGTGGAGGAGGTGCAGGAGGTGCAGGAGGTCCAGGAGGGTGGAGGTCCACTACCTGTGAACTCAACATCCCGAAATAGGAGGCGGACAAATGTGCGCACTTCGGTCCCGGCGGTACAGAGTAACCAGGAGGGTTAAAAGTTAACAGGAGGAGAGGAAGTCCTACCTTCTGGTCCGGGTGGAGGTGGAGGTGGAGGTCGGTGTGCGGCGGTGGAAGCTACCGCTGCATTCTCCGTGCGTCGCGCCTTTGGATCCGGGTGGAGAAGAAGGAGAAGATCTCGAACGGAAAAGGCGCAGAGGAATAAAGAGGAGTCGGTGGGGGTCCGCCGCCCCCACCCGCCACGCCCGCCACCTCCACCTGGCGTGGAGGGGGGAACAAAAAGCAACAACAAAAACAAAAAAAACAAAAAAAAAAAACCCGCCGCCCGTTCGCTCGTCACGACCGAGCCGCCGCTTTCCGCCCGCCGGTCGCCGGTTTCACGGAACACCGGGAAAAACGAGCCGGTCCCTGAACGCCTCACACAAAGTTTAAACCTCCGGATCGATGCGCCGATCCATCGATCCTCCGGACCGGAAGCGGCTGATCGGGAGACCAGGTGCAGGTGTGTGTGTGTGGAGGGAGTGTGTGTGTGTGTGTGTGTCCCGCTGTCCCCTCCCGTCTGTCCTGCCCCCCCCACCAGCCCGCCCTCCTCTTCCTCTCCTGTTGGCCCAAACCTCCCGGAGAACCATATGGGCGGGTTAACCCCAACACTGCCGGCGGCAGGACCAGGAGGACCAGGA
>NC_141297.1:650000-825000 GCF_037954325.1 Fistularia commersonii | reverse complement strand
GGAACGACACCAATTAAACAAAAAGAGAAGGTTGGCTTGGAGACGCCTTGAAAACGGTGGAGTACTGCAGTACTGCGGAGTACTGCGGAGTACTCTGACATGGGCGTTGACAAGTACTAATACTACCAGGGGTTGTTTTGACTGCGAGGGCCGCACGCCTTGATGACATGCTGCCGTCACAACACCACTGTTGAAAACAAAGACTCCAAAGCAGCGCCGTCGAGGCCTCGTCCACCAGGAGGTGGAGGTTTGAAAGGAGCGCAGGCTCTCACACACACACACACACACACACACACACACACACACACACACACACACACACACAGATGAACACACTCACACACACGCACACAGGTTGTTGGTATTCAGAGCCTCCATCAGATAACCCACTTCAGAAGAACAGCAGGTTTTCTCCTGCCTGCTCTCCAGGAGAAGCTCCCGCCTCCCCGACTCGGTTCCTGGCGTGGAGAAAGGATCCGCGGGGTTTATCTTTTCACCGAATCGCCCTGGAACACTTTGTTTGCCCCCCCAAAACCCCGCCCGCGTCTCACCGAGGATTCTTGGTGAAACGCGAGAACGTGAAAGCGGCGTGACACGAATGATTTGTGTACAGTAGCAACAGCGGCTCGGAGCCCCGGAGGGTGTAGTTTACGGAGGGGTGGGGTTCGGGGGGTAAATCCATTCGGGCTTTTTGCCACCCGGCACATAACAAAAGGCCTCCCGACCGCAAAGCGTCCCCGGGACGGTCGCCGTCGCCCCGGAGATCTCCAAACACTTTGTCGCCATCAATATTGCAGGAACCGCAGCCATTTTTAATTCATGGCGATGAGGGGCGCGGCGCCGGGAGGGGGTCGGTGTCATCGGGGTATGCCGTGCGATTCCGCCGACTGTATTAATAGTCGTAGGCGGCGGAGGGCCGCATACCCCGAGCGCTGCGGGCCCGCAGGAGGACAGGTCTTCGCCCGCGCAGTATTTATAGCCTCGCATTAAAAGTGGAATCAAGGGGGGTTTAAGTGTACCGCCGCGGCGCCGCCCCGCGCTCTTTTGTCCGGGCCCGTCCAAAAATGTCCCGCCCCGGGCCGTCGGCGGCGCTGCCTTCCGAGCCGACCTCCCCCCCCCGCCGCCGCCGTCACATCCCGGGATCTCCACCTGCTCCCAGGGAGCAGCTGGAGCTCCGGCCTCCACGAAAAATAAACATTTATGGCATTATTAGGATACTTAGTGGTGAAAAACAGATTTGTGCTGCGGTCGGGGGGTCCTGCGGGTTGGTTTATCAAGATTAGGACCTGGTTATTAATAACACGGAGAGATTTACCAGGAGCCGCCAGTTCACCAGGGTTTGAGGTCCACCGACGGGATCCTTCGGCACCGTGGAGAGAAAGCGAGGGAATCTGGACGCCCGCGGGAAATTTCCTTCTCAGCTTTGTTGCTTACGGAGGAGACGGTCTGGAAAGTCCAAACAGTGACAGTCAGATTTAGGTGCACATCCAACCGTCTGCGGGGAACCAGCAGATCCACCTTCCATCTCCTGAGCCGCTGCCCGTCTCCTGCCTGCACTTTGAATACAAAATAATCAGGCATTCGAGAGACAAAATGTACAAAAGGACAAACTGTTTGGGAATCTGAAGAGACTCCGGGTATCGGTCGCCGCGGCGGAAGAAGGCCGGCGGTTCGGTGACCCGCGGCGCCATCTAGTGGCTGACGGTCAGATTCTGACGGGGGGGTGAAAAAGACCAGCGGCAGCAGCAGGATGAAACAACCGGCTGTTTTTATTAGGTCTGAGTAAAAGGAGGACATTTATCATTCAGCAAACCCAGTAACCAAAGCAACAAACTAATGGGGGGACGGGGGGGTCTTCAACTACAGTGTCCTATAAAACACAGCACACAAAATAGAACTTTCCGCTCATGTTTATGAAAAAGAAAACACACACGACCCTCGGGGTCGGCTGACTTGCGTCACCGTCCGGGCCGGACACGGGACCGCTCCAGTCCCGAGTACTATTTACAGGTCATTTTGCTAGGAAAAGTAAGCAAGTACAAATACTAGTTTTTGTTACAGTGCACCTTATAACGCTGCTGTGAATCACATGACGTTTACTGACACCGTGCACGGCCGGGCCGGCCGGGCCCGCCTCACAGCATGCCGTGGTGGGGACGCGGACCCAGAGAACCCATAAATGCATTAAATACCAATCTGTCCGGAAAAAGAAGAAGAGAACCTCCAACACGTTACGCACGCGGCGACAATGTGAACGCAAAATACAAATGAAGTTTAAAAAGTCTTAAAAAGGAAATGAAGACGGAGCAACTTACAGCAGGCGTGTTTTTCTTAAAAAGAGAAGGTGTAGGAAACCGCAGCACCTGGGGTTTACTACACGTGGCAGATGGTTCACACAGGGTTTCTGTAGGTGTGTATTGACTAAACATGATGATGGGGGTTGGGGGGGCACACAGGTACCACATAAAAACAACATTTGTTCCTATTTACTACAGTAGAGTACACGTTTCCTTCCTCACGACCCACAATAACCAGAGTGACAGTCAGAAGAACCCACCCGCCCACCGCCACCCAGAACATCCCTGAGATCGAATTTTGGTTCAGTACTAAGTGCATCTGAAATGTACTGCCGCCGCCGCCGCCGCCACCTTTAGAAAGACGCCAGGCGGGATTTCCACGCGCTTCCCCTCCGGACCACCGCTGTGGTGCTTGCAACCTAAAAAGTTTGCTGCGGAGTGTATGTGTATGTGTGTGTGTGTGTGTGTGTGTGAGAGAGAGAGAGCGCGGGAGGCCGTCAAACAATGTTCTTCATTCAGAAGAAGCTTCCTTGCAGCTCATTCAATGACGGAGGGCAGGAAGAGTGAGTTTGTGTGCGTTGCAGTATAAGTTAGACTTTATAAAAGGAGGGTGGGGGGGCACGTCGCCTTGGCTTGTCGTTTTCTCCGACCCTGATTTAAAATTCTTCTCGGTAGGTTTATTAGAAAAACGTCCGTATTTGTGTGCATAACGTGGCTAAGATCAGGAAGAGGGATTCATCGCTCGCTCTGGCACTCTTTAAAAAACAAATTTTCAAAAAACACCCAGCTCCTTCTGCTCTCTGGTTTCTCTTGATGACTCGTCCTCCTTGGCTTCCTCTTAAGCTGCTGCCTCCTCCTCCTCCTCCTCCTCCTCCTCTTCTTCTTCTTCTTCCTCCTCTTCCTCTTCCTCATCCTGGTCACTGTCGTCGGAGCCTTGGGGCGGGACGAGGAATGTTTCAAGGTGAAAATTGGTTTTGTATGGTTAACGGTAGGTTTAAATAGCGCCAAAGCGGCGAGGAGATCTTACCGTCGATCACGATTTCTCCGCCCTCCTCCTCCACTTCCTCTTCTTCCTCGTCCACCTCCTCCCCCGGGCTGTCACCTGAGGAAGAGAGTTCTCGTCGGTCATCTCCCAAGACTCGCTCGGACATTGACTTTAGGTCTGCGGAGCAGACGCTCTAAAGCGAACGCTGCAATCAATGCTAGTGGCTAACAGCTGCTATCAGTGTCACTCATACACAGCAGTATCAAGAGTTAGCCTACTATCAGTATCATCACATATGAACGGTGCCATCAGTGTTAGCTGCTAACGGCTACTATCAGTATCCTCATATAAGAATAGTGTCATTAGTGTAAGCCGCTAACAGCTACTATCAGTATCCTATACAACAGTGCCATCAGCGTAGGCTGCTAACGGCTACTATCAGTATCAAATTTAAACTGTGCGATCAGCATTAGCCGGTAACAGCTACAATCAGTATCATATACAACAGTGCCATCGGCGTTAGCTGCTAACGGCTACTATCAGTATCATCATATAAGAATTGTGTCATTAGTGTAAGCTGCTAACAGCTACAATCAGTATCCTATACAACAGTGCCATCAGCGTAGGCTGCTAACGGCTACTATCAGTATCAAATTTAAACTGTGCGATCAGCATTAGCCGGTAAGGGCTACGATCAGTATCATATACAAACAGTATTATCTGTGTTAGCCGTTAACGTCTACAATCAGTGTCATATCTACAGTATGCTATCAATGAATAGCTACCGTCAGTGTCATATCTACACTGGGCTAACAGGGTTAAGCCCGAACAGCTACTATAAGATAAGATAAGATAAGATAAGATAAGAACAATATTATTTAACCCGAAGGAAATTGTCATCCCAGAGTTTCAAGCAAAAACATAACAATAATAGATAATAGTAGGAAGGAGGGAGAATAAGAAATACAATAAAATATAAATTGTCAAGGTTAAGGCTATCAAGTGTTTTAAGGTCTTAAGTACAAAGATTTGAAGATTCCCTGCGGCTGAGGGAAGAGGAATTAAAACGTCTGATAGCCTCAGGTAGGAAAGACCTCCTGTGGCGTTCAGTGGAGCTCCTTGGTGGTATCAGTCTACTATCAGTGTAATCGGAGCTGAACAAATAGAAAACAAGGTAAACCCACGCCCTTCGTGCCGCCTGACTGCTCGTCCAAGTCTTTTAGCTGTTGTTAGCGGGTTAGCACTGACCTGCGCTCGCTCCTTTCTCTTCTCCTGGCGCCGCCGCCGCCGCCGCCGCCGCCGCCGCCTCCTCCTCCTCTTCCCCCTCCTCCTCCTCCTCCTCCTCGTCCTCCTCCTCTTCCTCCTCCCTACTTTGGCCTTGCTCGGCCTCGGCAGCCTCCTCGCCGGGGTCGTCGTCGGAGTCGGAGATCACCACACAGTCGTCGCCGTTGCCGTTGTCGGCCGGTTTGGCCCCGCCTCCGCCGCTATTACTGGAGACGGGAAACAACACACACACTTGTGTCAACAGTGAGGACAACCGCTATCTCCAGCTCTGACAAGTAATGAGCTCTATGGTGGAGAAGGACGTCTGCAGCACCTGCCGTTCTCCCTGGGTTGCCAGAGTGGAGTGAGGTAGTATCTCAGAGGATCTCTGTACAGGTCGTCCTTGAGTATCTTCAAACAAACAAACACACACACACACACACACACACACACACACACACACACACAGAGGTACTCTAATCAATACATCTGTTATGGTGGAATCCCCCAGAGCTTTGAGTCCTGCGAACACAAGAGTGGCAGCAGGGGTACCTGTGCTACGTCATCTTGCCCTGGGTTGCTGTGGTCACTGAACCAGCTGAAGAAGGTCTGGTAGACGCCGCGGGACATCTTCCTGGGCTCGCTGTTGGCTGTCAGGTTGTGGCCGCGGTGCCAGAGGATGGGGTTGGAGAAGGAGACGGGGGAACCTGCAACGGGAGCGGACGGGACTTAACGGCCAGGTGGGTTCACATTGTCCAGGAAATACTCTGCTACCCTCCTCGGCAAGATGATGGTATCTTCAAACTACACTTCTTCGAGTCCTTTGGGCCGCTTCCTTCAGGGGCAAACGGACAAACGGCCTCCTCCGTCTAACCCTTTTCTCGGCATCGCCTTCTCTCACTCTCTCAAAGCTCCTCTCTGGTCTCCATCTAGACCTTCAGCCTGGCAGCTCCAACCCCAGCATCCATCTAGCAAGATGTTCAACATCCCTCCTCTGTACATCATCCAACCATCTCAGTCTGACTTTATCTCCAAAACATCCACCCTGTGCTGCTCCTCGGTTGTTCCTGATCCTCTCCATCCTCCTCCATCTGAGGAGAACATCTTCATCTCCGCTACCCCCAGTCGACACCACTGCTGGTGTCGCTGCTTCCACCAAACCTCAACCCTGACACTTTTCTCCATCCGTTCCAACCTGCCAGCACACAGTTCTCCACCTCTTCTTCCATTGCTCTGGACAGTTGACCTTCGGTACATAACCTCCTCTATCTTCTTCATCTCCACTTCAGTCCTTCTCATTCGCAGGCATGGATTCTGTCTCACCGCAGCAGAGTCACGGTGTCATCTGCAAATATCAGTCCATGGGGTTCTTGTCTGACCTCATCTGCCGGCCCGTCCATCACCTTTACAAACAAGACGAGGCCCCAAGCTGCTCCCCGCCCTGATGCAATCCCACCTCCACCATGACCACCCGCCACACCTCACCGCTGACTCACAACAAGCATACATGTCCTGCACCGCGAGCATGGCTCCATTGGGTTTTACGTCTGATGGTTTTACCGATGCGTACCTCCCACCCCGAGGTGCAGCTCCTTCATGATGATGTTGTTTTGGAAGTAGGGGTTCCGTCTGAAGTGGAAGCGGATCCGGTAGCCCAGCTTGTTGTTCTTGAACGACTCGATCTGGAAAGGGCGAACGAGGCGTGAGACAAACAAACAAACAAAGGGAAGAGCGGTAAATCCCAGGAGGGCCAGGGTTCCTCCTACCTCCAGATCCGTCATGTAACTGAGCGCGTCCTCGTCGGTCTCGTCGATGTGAGCTGAGAGGTGGGGGTGGTTCAGCAGCTGGAAGAGGGAGGTCAAGGAGATGCACAGACATTTTCACGGCGGCCGGCGTGGGTGGGACGGCGAGCAGGAACAACGAGAACCCTCTCCCTTTGAAGGATACGGCCGTCACCCAGAAGCCGGGAATGGTTTTGGTGATGGAGCGGCGCTGGTCGAGGTGCGGGCGCTGCAGGCGGCTGATCTTCAGATCCAGGAGCTGGTGCAGCCGAGCGCTCTTCTTCTCCAGGGCCTCCAGCCTCATCTGCACCTGAGCCAGGAGGGCCACCGACTGCCTCATCTCCGGGGCCATCTTAACCGACACGATGGCGCACTCGCCGTCGTCGTTGTCCTCGTTGTCGGACGGGAAGGAGGAGCTCGGCGTGGAGCAGGAGCCCGACAGGGACTCGTCGCCTTCCTCTCCCTCGGGCAAGTCATCGGCGTCCTCTCTGTCCGTGCTGTGGACGGACGTGGAGCTGTCGGCCGCGGCCGCCTGTGTTTTGGAGCCTGTTCTTGAGGACTGGTGGCCCCGGTGCTGTCTGACTTTGCTCCCCTGTCTCATGTGTTTGGCCCTCTCAGAGGAGCAGGGGGTCTCCTGACTGTCTTCTCCATCTCCACCTGTGAGGCTGGCCAGAGCCTCAGCCGCAGCGATGGCCGCCGAGTCCGACTGGCTAACCGGAGTCGGGGGACGCTCGCCGACTCCTGCACGCTTCCCCGCGTCGGGGTCCCCGGATCCCTGCGTCTCCGCCGGCGCAGTTCTGTCCGCCGGTGCTGCGTCCTGCGCGGGGTCCCCTGCGACCAGACACCGGTCCGGCTGCAAGTCTGCGCGCTGCCCGCCGCTGCCCTTCGGCCGCCCCGCGTCCTCCCGCTCGGCTTCGTTGTTTTGGGAACTTTCCGAGGAAGCCCCGACCCGAGCCGGCGCCTCGTCCACTTTGGAGGACTTGCTGGGGACCGAGCCGGCGCCCTCGTCCCGGTCCTGCGGCGGACACCGTTTCCTCGACGCGGCGTCAGCGGACTGCATGCAGTCCGTCACTTCACTCATGCTAGCTGGCTAGCCAAAACAGCTAACGCGCTAGGTAGCCCGTACGCGCAGCTAGTCTCGATCCAACCGGGGGTCGGTCGCTGTGTTCGCCTCCCTCCGGTACCTGTCGTGATTGTTTCCCCCGCCCCGACCCGGAATCGAACCTACATCCTCGGCGGAGCCCGAGCAGGAAGCGCCTCTCGCCGTCCTCCGCGGCCCTTACGCGGCGCTAGCCGTTAGCGGCTAACGCTAGCTGTCTCACGTTACCCGGTTTGCGTGTCCCCGCTGTAACGGCGCCGCATCTTCCACGGAGCGGACGGGATGGGAGTGGAGGGATTAAAAAACAACCCACGGGGGACGTCTCTGTCCGCCACGCAAAACTTTACCGCCGCACTTCCCGGTAAACCAAAAACCCGCGTTCTTTCTGTTAGTTTTGTTTGCTCTAATCCTTTAGCTTACTATCCCCTGGAGCAACGTGACAGAAAAACAATGCTGTGATTGGCCGAGGCGCGTCGCGCTAAAACCCCTCCGCCAATCAGTGCCAAGGGTGTGTTTATACACGGCGGAGCTGCGCAGGGAGAAAGTGATGGAGACAGAGAGAGAGAGAGAGATGGAGAGAGGAAGAGAAAGACAGAGAGAGAGAAAGAGGTGGAGGGAGAGAAAGAGAGAGAGAGAGAGAGAGAGAGAGAAAGACGAAAAGAGATAGACAGACAGAGAAGGTGATAGAGAGAAAGAGAGAGATACTGTGAGAGAGAGAGAGAGTGATGGAGGGAGGGAAAGAGAGAGAAAGAGAAAGAGAGGAAAAAAGAGAGATAGACAGACAGAGAAGGTGATAGAGAGAAAGAGAGAGACGGACTGTGAGAGAGAGAGAGAGAGAAAGTGATGGAGGGAGGAAGAGAAAGACAGAGAGAGAAAGAGAGAAAGTGATGGAGAGAGAGAGACGGTGAGAGAAGGAGAGAGAAAGAGAGAGAAAGAGAGAGAGACAATGATGGTGAGAAACGGGGTGAGAGAGAAAGAGAGAGAGAAACAGTGCGAGATGGTGTGATAGAGAGAAAGAGAAAGTGTGTGAAAGAGAGAGAGAGAGATGGGGAGAGAAAGAGAGGTGGCTTGGACGTTGACATGAAATCAAAATAAAATAAAACCTTTATTCCATCTTTCCTGTGTGTGTGTGTGTGTGTGTGTGTGTGTGTGTGTGTGTGTGTGTGTGATTAGACCTCGGTTGCTGGTTCTACCCCCCCCCCTCCCCCCCAGGTGAGTGTTTTCAACCTGGGGGGGGCGGTGACGTAACGCGTCGGGGAGACGTCATGGCCGCGCACGGTTCTGCGGTGGAAGCGTGTGCGAATGGCTGAATGCAGCGGTGAATAACCCATAATATAAAAGCGCCGCGTCACCATGGAAACGGGTCAGCCGCGGCGGGTGACGTTTCCACGGGGGGGGGGTAAGCGGCGTGAAGGGGGGGGGGCAAGTTGGAGACACGCACATTTCTTGGGGGGGGGCGGAGAGCCTGGCAGGTCACGGCTAAAAATAGCCCCCCCCCTCCCTCTCCGTGCGCGTAACGCGGTGGGCGACGCGCGTCCACGACGGGCTGGTCCGGGGACAACTTTGCCATGCGTGACATTTAACGCCACTCGTCGAGACGTCGCGGGAGCCGCAGCCGCGGCGCCGAAGCACGGCCGGTGCGTGTGTGCGTGTGTGTGAGTGTGTGTGAGACCGCGGACGGCGCACGGCGTCCCCGCAGCCGCGGGCGCGCACAGCCGCGAGCATGTCCTTCCTGAGCATCCCCGGCCAGGACGGCCTTTTCACGGCCATCCGCGCCGAGCGGGACGACGCGGACAGCGACGAGGACGCGGACGCGGACGCGGCGGCGACCGGAAGCGGCCGTCTGATCCCGCGCTGCTCGCCGGTGCCGCGGAAGCGCGGCGCGTCCATCCACGACGAGACCGCCGAGTACATGCGCATCCAGGGGCTGCGGCCCGGCGGCCGGAAGCGGGTGGCGTTCGCGGACGCGGCGGGCGGCGAGCTGATCGACGTGCGTGAGTTCTACGCCTTCGATTCGGACGACGAGGACGCGGACGCGCGCTGGGAGGAAGAGGAGGCCAAGTACCGGAAGCCGCGGCGGCAGCCCACCTACCGGCTGCACCCGGAGTTCGGCGCGCTCGACGGCGACGCGCTGCTGCGCGCCGTGCGCGGCGACAGGGTGGCGGTGGAGAGCGTGTCCGCCGTGCGCGACGAGCCGCTGGCGTTCGGCGGCCACATCCGGGTCCTGAACGTGTCCTTCCACAAGGCGGTGTACGTGCGCGCCACCATGGACGGCTGGGCCTCCTACTTCGACCACCCCGCCGAGTACGTGCGCGGCTCCACGGACGCGGACACCGACCGCTTCGCCTTCAGACTGTCCTTCGCGCCGCCGTACGTCACGCACGGATCCCGCATCGAGTTCGTGGTGCGCTACGAGACGTCGGACGGGGACTTCTGGGCCAACAACGCGTCCCTCAACTACGCCGTGACGCTGCTGCTGTCCTACGAGGAGGACGCGGCGCCCGCCGTGGACGCGCAGGAGCCCAGGAGCATCCTGAGACCCCCCAAGGACTACAGGTAACCCCTGGGTGATGCCTTCAGGGTTGTTTTGACCTCTGACCCCCGGTCTAGAGGTCGCCTGTCTCCCGCGAGGCCTCCGTGGTTTGCGGCGCTAATCTTTTTAAAAGCCCCGTTGGTGAAGTTGCCCCCCCCCCCCCTCCTCCTCCTCCTCGCCGCCGGTGCTAGAAAGAGTTATTGCCCCCCCAGAATGGCAGCCATCCGGGGTGTGTGAAGACCAGCCAAGTAGGAAAAGGGCAGGTGTCGTTTTCAGGCCTGACGATTAAACTCTGACCTTTATCTGCACACAACAGGGCGACTCTTTACCCCCCTCCGCCCTCCTCCAGGGGGGAACTGGAGGTTTGTTGCTCCACCAGGAGGACCTCCACCTGGTCCTCCTGGTGGAGGAGAAGGGCAGCCGTAGAAGGATCTGAGGAGAAAAGCCGTGGAGATGCTGGTCCACTTCATCACTGCAGATACTGACGCCGCCAACGCTCACCCCAATAATTACCCTAATATATACTCCATTATATACCCTAATATGTACTTTAGTATATACTCTATTATACTCTAATACATACCCTAATATATACTCCATTATATACCCTGATATGTACTTTAATTTATACTCTATTATATACCCTAATATGTACTTTAATATATACTCTATTATATACCCTGATATGCACTTTAATATATACTCTATTATACTCTAATATATACCCTAATATACACTCTAGTATATACTCTAATGTATATTCTAATATATACTATTATATAATGTAATATTTACTCGACGGTAAACTCTACATAGACTCTCATATATACTGCAATATAAACGCTACGATATACTCTACGATAAACTATAATTTATATACTCTTATGGAAACACTATTATATACTCTAATATACTGCAATATGTACTCGAATATAAAGTGTACGACATACTCTACTATACAGGACTGTCTCAGAAAATTTGAATATTGTGATAAAGTTCTTTATCTTCTGTAATGCAATTAAAAAAACAAAAATGTCCTACATTCTGGATTCATTATAAATCAACTGAAATATTGCAAGCCTTTTATTATTTTAATATTGCTGATCATGGCTTACATCTTAAGAAAACTCAAAAATCCTATCTCAAAATATTAGAATGTAATGAAAAAGGTAATTTTTGTTTTTTTAATTGCATCACAGGAGGTAAAGAACTTTATCACAATATTCTAATTTTCTTAGACAATCCCGTAGACTAAAAGTACCATATTACGTTCTATTAGTTGTAACTTATAGGCCCATCTTCATACATGACAGTGTTATTGCTATATTACAGTTTATTTCTGTATCTTTCCACGGCTCCATCCAGCTACAGCATGTCTAGATGTGCACGTCTCTATCAGCACATACAAGCACCTCCAGATCCATTTTTGAGGAACCGTCCTCTGATAGGACGTCCGGGTGGTGAACGGACGGACTTTGGAATCGAACCCTCCCGCGAGAGTGTGATTTCCCCGTATATTAGCGGCCGCTCTATTTGTGTATCTCCGTCACATGCTCGACACACTTCTTGACCTTTAATTCCATCTGGCATCCAGGAAAGACGGCGTGGTAACATTACACCTCCGTAAGCACCTCCACCACCAGCGCCAGAAACCTCTTCTGCTATTTCACTTTGAAGAGCCTCCGCCCAGATGGTAGCTTAGCAAGAATGCTAAGTTACGCCTAGGACGGGGACCTTCGACCCATACGGGACCGGTTCTCCTTCCGTTAACCCCGAGAGATTCTTGTCCTTTCTGGGTGCACCTTCTACTGACGTGGGAAGACGAGGACCGTCGCTCCGAACGCTGCAGTCCAGCCTCGGAAGCAGGACCTTCTGGGAATGTACTTGCCGTCTGACCGTTCTTCTCCTCTTCCTCAGCGCGGTGGGCGAGTTCGACTCGGAGGACGAGCCGGAAGAAAGCGAAGGTACGGTAGGAATCCTTCTTTTCTCCGAAAGCTTGCCGACGTCCTGCGAGCGTTTCGGATGATGAGCGGGTCCACGGATGGTGGTGGTTCCTCTGCCAGAAGAGGAGATGCTCTCAGGAAGAACAGATGGCACAGGGGGCCGGGGAGGAGCATCTATAGATGAGGAAGTCTGAAGTGAAGTCTGAATTCTTGTGCTGCCGCAGAAGGACAGAAGGACTCGGGAGAGGGTTTGTTCTGAAGCTGGAGAATTCTGGAGCTGGAGTTGGTTGAGGGATTTGTCAGGAGACCAAGAAGAATGGAGTTGCGATGATCTATCCAGGAGTATGGGTGGAGAAAGGAGGCTAGGATGGAGTAGGCCAGGATGGAGGAGCTGTAAGTGGTGATGGAGACCTGTCGCGGAGGCTCCACAGACAAGGAGAACTTCGGTTTGGTCGCCGTTAAGTTCGAGAAGATCAAGGAACCGTGATTTTATATCCACGAGGCAGTCGGGGAGGGAGGAAGGTGGAGGAGGGGATCTGGGTTTGGAGGAGATGTAGAGCCGGGTGTCATCTGCATAACGAGGAAAGTTGGAGATGATGAACGGGTGGGCCCAGAAGGGAGCCTTGGGGTACACCAGCAGGGCTGGAGGAACACCCAGATGAAGGTCTTCTCAGTTCCGTCCTTCAAAGCATCAAAGAGCAGGTCGTCACTGGCGTTTCGCCGGGGCTGGGATCCGGTTTCTCGGGTTGTGACTGTCCCAAATAAAGGTGCTGGAGAACGCTGACCTGCAGCGACCCCCCAAAACAATCTCACGATGTCCTTTGAGTGTTGAACCCCTGGCCCAGTAGGCTGAACCCCGAGTTGACCTTGTAGCTCTCAGATAGATGTTGTTGGGGAATCACATGACATACATGTGTGTGTGTGTTTAGAAGTCATGGTCCTATAAGTTACCTAACACCGTAGGTTGTCCACAAGGAGATGTGAGTTCCAGGGCCGCAGAGTTTGATTTGACCCGAAACCATTGTTTGGCATGTCCTGGTCACACGTATCTGTGGAAACATCTGGACACCAGGAGTGCAGCTCTGCAGAAGTAATAGATTAGCCCCTTACCATGTGACACCTTGAGTTCCGCCCCTCGTGATTTTGCAGAAGCCGGCGCTGTTTGTCATTCGCAGACGACGCCGGGAACTCGGAGTCGGGGCTGGATAGATCGGCCGCCGCCTGCCCGGTCACGTACCCCGAGATCGACATCGAGGTAAGGCCGAGAGGTTTGACGTTGATGCGGTAGATCCGAAGCCTAAAAACGAATCCTAGCGAGTGCCCTGCGGGTGTCGGAGCAGTCCACCCACGATTGGCCGGCTGCGTTCGCCCGTCGACGCACATTTAGCAAACGACTCGCTGGATTCCGTTCAATTTGCCCCCGTCTTGCATGCGGTCGCTGCGAATCCAAAACGGCGCTTCATCCCTTGGACGTGGTCGTCACGTGACTAATAACCCTTAACGTACATTTCCTTCCCACGTTGACAGCTCGTCTTCACCGGCTTGGTTGTTTATATTGTCCACAGCTCATTGAAGCTTCAGCAACAACTTAGGTAACGTCTCGCTTCGCACCACTGGAGCATGAACTCACTCTCACTTGGGGCTACCTACCTCTTCACCTACCTCTTCACCTACCTCTTCACCTGTCCATCTACCTGTCCATCTACCTGTCCATCTGCCTGCCTGTCCTCCATCATCACGCATGTCCACCCGGGTTGGGTTTCAGTAGGTAAAACTAACAACCGTCCCCGTCCTGGTTGGTCCGTCGTCACGACGCCGAATCCCGTTGATCCTTCTCGCTCGCGTTGATGTTTCTTGTCTTCTCCAACGTCCGGATCTAGCGCTTCCCACCCCGACGCCTGGACCTCCGGGTACAAGCTGCTCAGGAGACAATCAGGGATTCGAGATGCTTTCCAGACGTTACGCAGCTGAATATATCCGAAATGTAATGGATGATTCATCCTTTGCTCAGCTCCACCCCGTAGTTACTGTCGCTAAGCCTAACTGGTCGGCAAGGTGCTCTCACTGGCTGTCATGGAAACCCCTGGAGAATGATGGCGTACCATTCGGAAAAACAAGGTTTCACGTCTTGTTTTCCAGGGACATAAAACATCAGGTTACGTTCAGTCTGACACTGCGAAGCGGTTGTTCATCCAGACCGTGGCTATGTTAGCTTAAGTGGCTAACGATAAATATTCTCCACTTAGCGCTTTCAGCACCTTAACACTTGATAGCGTTCAAACGCGCTGCTGTGCAAGGCGCTAACCGGAGCAACTGGGGTTCGGTGTCTTGCCCAAGGGCACTTTGGCATCAAGACAGGAGGACTCAGGGATCAAACCACCAACCCTCCAACTGGAGGGACGCCCACTCTACCAACTGAGACACAGCTGCCCCCAAAAGATGCCCCCAAAATAGCCAGCTAGCGTCACCGATGGCTAATGCGAGCGGCCGTGGAGCCAAGTTGTAGTCCGGGATAATCAGCTAACACCTGCTGCTATAATAGCGCCACGTCGGTGTACGCAAATAAAGTCCTAACGAAGCTGCATCTGCCGGTCCTCGCAGTGGACGCCCACGGATCTTCACCCGAACATCCTCGGTTCTGGTCTGAGTTCTGGAGAAGGGAATAAGGAGGTACATCTCTGTCGAAGCTGTCCAGGTACATATGTACTCACAGGTACACGTCTGGACCAGAAGTGGATGAAGAGTCAAGAGATCTGCAGCGACGGTGTCGGACGGCCCATTCCATACTGTGCTGTGATTGGGCAGCTTGCCTCGTGGGGGCGTGGCTTAGCAAAGGCTGGATTGTAGAACTACCTTTGGAGTCAAGCAGAGTCTTCCTCCTCTTCCACACATGAGGCGATCCCAGGTGTTTCAGAAACCGGCCGTCAGACGTCTGAAGGCTTGCAGACCTCCTTTTCTGAGTCCACGGAGCTTCTGATGACAAGCATGAAGAAGGAATCAACCTTCACGATCACGACCGCTGACTTTCCACATGTTGGATTCATGAATAATGGAGAGGCCGAACGCGGAGAAGTATTTATTATTCAGCAGAGCGGCTCAGATCAAACATCTCCGGTGGAAATTGGAAGAAATGAGTTTGTGTTTACCTCCTCCTGAACCCTGACGTCCTTCTGCTTTTGTCTGTCGTTCCTCCCGGTGCTGCTGTTGGTTTGCATCTCCTCTGCCAAGAAGGTGGTGTTTCCGTGGCTTTTCTTCTCGTCTCTCGGCGGGATGCGTGAAGGCCTCTGGCTGCCGGCGGCCCTCGGCTGGACAGAAGAAAAGCTGGAACGGGTCTTGAGGATGCAGCTTGCTGGGCCGCACGTCCAACAGCCTGAGGAACGTCCAGGAGAGACTCAGCGCAAAGACGTGACAGAGATGTTTACGTTTCCGAGGAATCGAGTCTCCATGTTCTCCTCGGGTCCACTGGGGGCCCCTGAGGGTTCTCCAGGTTCCTCCCAAAGTCCAACGATGAAAGCAGGGGTTTCATTGGAGACCCTGCATTGTCAGTTGACCCCCCACCCATCCCAGTCTGGTGCGGCGCCCCTTTGGGCCCTCGGAGCCACTTGGCTTGGGTTGGAGGTCCTCCAGACCTGGACTCTTGGGCTCCTCCTTCTTCAGTTTCAGCTCCTCCTCGAGCTGGAGGTCAGACGAGGTCTTCCCTAGAATCCCTCCCGCTGAGCCTCTTCCAAATTCAACTCGGGGGATGAAATAATGGCGTTCATCTCATCTCCCCGTCCCTTGCATGCTGGTGTCCAAGCATGCCGTCCCTGGTGCAGAAAAGCATCGGTGTGCAGTCGGATGCTTTTCTTTCCTCCGTGTGCGCCGTGGACGTGGAACCCGGACGACGTCCTCCACCTTTGTCCTCCATGCTGTCTCCGCTGTCACCGCCGTCTCGCTGTTTTCCCTCCACAGATTGCAGTTCACACCCCTGGTCCCCCAAACCACCGGCTCGCAGCGCCCGATGGCTCCACGTCCAACTGCGCCGCCGCCGCCGCTGCATCCCCAGGTGGACTTCCCCGCCCCGACGCCACCCAGACCACTTCGGCCCTTCCGCCCGGATCCTCCGCCCCACCGGCCCACGCTCCTCCTGACCTTCTGCCCCCCTACGCTTCCTCCTCGCCGGAGTCCAGGCCGGGTTCGAGCGGTGGAGAAGAAGTCGGTGGTTCCGAGGACTCCGGTCTGGGGACTCCCAGCTCAGAGGAGAACCTCTGGCCGTCTGGAGACGGATCTCCTGACAGCCATGACGGTGGTCCTCGCCCGGACCCGCCTGCCGAGCGCGTCTCTTCTCCCGTGGTGCCTCAGTGCCGTGGGCAGGAGGTCGGAGAAGGTTTGAGCGGATTGGACGCGGAGCTACCGGAAGGCTCCGCCCCTCCCGAGGAACTCCGCCCACCTCCTGAGGCAGAAGCTCCAGGGCCAGCTGAGCCCACGGGTGTCGCCGAGGTGAGCTCCAACTCAGAGCTTCACCCTGTCTCCACCCAGGAGAAGGAGAAGGAGGAAGAGGAGGAGAAGGAGAAGGTAGAGGAGAAGATGATAGAGGAGGAGAAGGTAGAGGAAGACGAAGAGGAGAAGGTAGAGGAGGAAGAGGAGGAGAAGGTAGAGGAGGAGAAGGAAGAGGAGAAGGTAGAGGAGAAGAAGGTAGAGGAGGAGAAGGAAGAGGAGGAGAAGGAAGAGGAGGAAGAAGAAGCTGCACCCCAAATTTCCCCGGACCTGTTGTTAGCGTATCCTGCTAGCGTACCGCCAGAAGAGCCCCCGACCGCCGTGGACAACGTGAACAGGAACCTGATGGCGTCGGTCATCGCCCTGAGCGGGGTGGTTTCCCTCTCCATCGTGCTGCAGGAGCCCAGCACCCTCTTCTTCATGGGGCTCCTCCTGGTCCTGCATCGTTTGTGATCACGTTCCAGCCGACCCCCGACCCCAGATCTCCATGGAAGTGCCTTTTCTACGCGGTTTAGAGAATCAGCCAAAAGCTTCAGATGAAACGCCAGCATCCTCATCCAGGATTGGACGGCGGAGCCGCATCGCCTCCGCCTTCTTCTTGACATTCTTGACACGTCTTCTTGGATGTCTTCTTGACATCCTCCTCGGTGGAGGAAGCTCCGGTCTTCCGGCTGACGGACGGGCAGAAGGTCACCTGACGACCACGACGTTCACGTGCTAATAATCCACTTGAACGTTTTGCTGAAACAGAAAAGGGTAGAAAATGTCTCCCGATGACGCCGATGAAAGCCCACAACCAAATCATCAAAACATCAAGCTAATGCTAACTCTCGCGGATAGCCTGTGAATGTTAGCTAACGGCTAACAGCAGCTTTAATCTTGTCACTGTATTTCCAACCGTTTGTTCTCATTGACTGGTCGGGGCCGGTTTTTGTACAGAATTTGAAATTTCCCCATTTTTGTTGCTAAGCTAACAATGCTAGCTGCAGTCTGAAGTGGTTCGCTGAGCGGAGTTTAACCCTCGCCGGGATCGAGGCTCTCGAAGAGCAAACCCACCCGTGAAAAACAAGCGATTTCGGTACATTTCGTGACTCCGTCGCCATTTTGCGAGGACCGGCGCCGGGAGCTGCCACAAAAAGACCTTCGCACCTTCTGGTTCCTCCAAGAAACGGGCTTCAAGCTCGAACCTCCAACTCACCAACGTCCTCCCAAGATGGCGACGCAGCTGCGCGGACGCAGCTCCCATCCTGCAGGGGGCGCCGTTCACTGTAACCAAGCTCTGCTTGGGTGATGAATGTGAAAATGACCAGGGGTCAGAGGTGTGTGTGTGTGTGTGTGTGTGTGTGTGTGTTTGAATAGCTTAGCTGGTTTTATCTGTCCTTTTTTTTTTTTTTTTTTTTAATGTCTTTTGTATTTTGTTGTCATGGTAATTCATTCAAACTGCCATCTTTACACATTTACTCTAAGCTCCGCCTCCTCGGGTATTTTAGCTGTAGTTCAAGCGCTGGGATGTCTTTCTTGGGCAAATCCATCACGCCAGCGTCCCTTCAGCTCTCCCATGATGAAGTACTTGCCGTTGAGCGGGGAACGACCTCTTGTCCTCGCATCTTCACCGCATGGCGGCCGTCCGAGGCGCTCCGGCCCAGGGAGGTCCAGGGGGGTCCAGGAAGATCCTCCACCAGGCCGGCTTTGGAGCCCCAGATCCTCTGGTGACGCTTCCGCCTCTGTTTACAAAAAGGACACGTGACGATTCCCGACGAGTCCTTTCGAAACGGTGTGGCTGAGAATGATGTTTGTTGCTATGGTAACCTCGCCAGGGACGACCTCCTGAAGCACAACCGGTAGCGGTATGCGAGCGGCGTGTTTGAAGTGGTGAAGTTTTGTGTGTCACCATTAAACGTTGTGAAAGCCGGCGTGCCAACAAGTCTCCTCGCTCTTCCTGACGCTTTCTGACAGCTTCAAGTTTGGAGCGGCTGCAACACGAGCCAGAGGTCACGCGTCGGGCCGAGGTCGCGGCGTCACGCCAGACTCGCTATTGTGAGCTGGTGATGTCAGCCACCACACACACACACACACACCCCGCCCTGCTAGCGCCGCCCTCTGCTAATAACCCCCCCGGAGGGCGAGCGCCGCGTGACACGTCCGATTTTAGCGGCGACCCGCTGGACGCCACCGACGCCAGCTTTATTTGGCACCTCCACGGACCTGAGCTTCAGCCTTCTGTCCTTCAGCAGCAGCAGCAGCAAACATCTACCCTGCTGCTGCTCGGAGTATCTGCACATTCTGCCAGTGAACGCAACACCCAGTCACACACACACACACACACACACACACAATCACCCTTGGGGTGGTAGCTTGGTGCGTTAGCATCCAGGACATGCTAATCATCCCTGAGTATCTCACCGTCTGTTCCTCCAAATACTCTCCAGTACACAGGTACTCGCAGTACTACTGCATCTCCACCACCACTGGGGTTCAGCAGCTCCTTTGGGTCCATCTATTAGTACAAGTACAAGTACAAGTACAGGAAAAAGGTAGTATTAGCATCTTATTTAAGTACTCTGCTTGGAACTGATGCATTCTATGAATCCCTCTGTGTGTGTGTGTGTGTGTGTGTGTGTGTGTGTGTGTCTGCATCCCGACATGACCCCCCCCACCTGCTGAGTATTAGACATTAAAGTACTTGCTGTGCAGATTTACTTATATTTGATGTTTATACCACCAACACATCAGTGTGAAAGAATGGACAACACACACACACACACACACACACACACTCACAGGTATCCATAGAACGCATGACAACCAGGCAATGTCCTTGCTGACATGCAGCTGCCAGATATGGTGTGTGTTTGTTACACACACTATATCAGGTGTGTGTTTGTTAGATGCATCTGGAGGAGCTTTGGTTTCTGTGAGGACCAACAGAGAGGCAGATGTTCTCCTGGAGAAGGTGTCCTTCAGCAGAGGCTGCAGCTCCGTCTGCAAGCACAGCCTGCTGTCGGCCATCTTTGTTTTGGGCACCCCCCCCCCCCGCGTTGCCCATAGCAGCTCCAGGTCTGGGGGGGGATAATATTTCCTGTAACCATGGCAACAACCACCACATAAAGCTGACAAAGGGACGAGGAGGGTTTGGGGCGGAAAACGCTTCCAGTGTATTGATGATCGATGCATCGATCCGGCGGGCGGAGGGATGACACGATCCTTTGGGGCTCTTATCGATACTCGATCAGATTGATCGGAATGTCAGTCTTCCACTTCCGGGTCCCCCACCCGCGCGCCTTCGGTCCCCCTGACAACTGCGCCTCGAACCTCGTCGAACGTGGACGCGCCCCCCCCCCCCTCCCATCACCCCCCCCCCATCACCCCCCCCCCCCCCCTTCCTCTCCGAGCAAAACCGAAGGACGCCGCGAGTGCGCGATCCGCATCCTCGCGAGCGGCCATAATTGGGATTATTCGGGAATAAATCGCCCAATCCGGACCCCTCCTCCCTCCTCCCTCCTCCCTCCTCCCCCCCCTCCATCCCTCCCCTCTTCCCGCCCTCCTCTTCCCGCCCCCCCCCTCCTCTCCGCCCGCGGATCGTGATTTCGTCAACGTCGGCGATGTGAACTCTCCATCCCTGTGGATCTTTTTTTCTCCTCTCTCTCTCTCTCTCTCTCTCTCTCTCTCTCTCTCTCCTCCTCCTCCTCCTCCTCTTCCTCCGCCCGGTGCAGACGCGCGTCCCTCCGCCATGGGCTCGTCCGCCGCGCACGGTCTGCGCCGCCGGACGGCAAAACAAAGACGGCGTCTGAGCTGCTCGGGGTAAAAAAAAAAAAACACCGCCTCTTTTCTGTGCTGGGCTGGAAGACGTGTGCGTGCGTGTGTACGTGCGTGTGTGTGTGTGTGTGTGTGGGGGGGTTGATGGACGGGGTGGGGTGGGGGGGTCTGTCTGCGTGGACGGATTGTTCCGGTGCCCGCAGGCCAAAACACGCAAGACGATCATACAGGGGATGCGCCCCCCCCCCCCCCCCCCCCTCCGTGGGTGGGTTTTAATCCGAGCATTGAAAATCTGACATCATTTGGATAAAACAGCAGGACCAGCTTTGGACCCCCGGACCCCCCAGGACCCCCCAGGACCCCCTTCTGATCAGCTGTTGACAGTGATGCTGGTGTGTTCCAGGGTGCAGGTCTGCGGTTCAGGTCTGGTGTTTGGCGGCTTGGAGCCGAGAGCCGGCCTCCATCATGTCTCCTCCTCCTCCTCCGGCCTCCTCGTCCACTGAAGCCTCCTCATCCTCCTCATCCTCCTCCTCATCCTCGGCTCCTTCTTCTCCTGCTGCTGCTGCTGCTTTGCTCCCCATCTTTCCAGAGGACCCCAAAAATACAAGAGGATGAGAGGTAGGTAGGGTTCCTCTTCTTCTTCTTCTTCTTCTTCTTCTTCTTCTTCTTCTTCTTCTGCCCCCCCCCCCCCTCGCCGCCGCCGCTGCCGCTCCTCCCCCTCCCCTGACAGAGGAGGTGATCCTGACACCTGTTTGTCTGGAGTCCACCGCCGGCCGGCGTCCAGCAGGAGGATCAGGAGGACCAAACCCTCCGGCCTCCTTTGGAAAATCCAGTATCTGGTCTGAGGCCTTCCTGCTGGTCCTGCTGGTCCTGCTGGTTCTGCTGGTCCTGCTGGTCCTGCCGTCACCCAGGATGGCTTCTGCGCCTTCGCCATGTCTCTGTTTGTCGGACCAGCCTGGCGTCTGTCCCCCCCCCTCGCCGTCGCCGCCTCGCCGCCGCCGCCGCCGCCGCACACCCCCCGTGCGCTCACTCCGACACCCACACCCGCACACACACAAGTACGCGCGCTGTTGTATCTTAGCAACGGGGAAGGTAATTACAGAGAGAGCCGAGGCGCTGGCACGCCGGAGCCCCGCGGCGAGGCGGAGGCTTCTGGCGGCGCCGGCGACCGGAGAGGACGGCCGCGGCGGACATCTTGTTTCACAGCGTGCGTGTGCGTGTGTGTCGGCAGGTGGCGAGGCCGAGGACAAAGGGGGAAGATGAGCGCGGAGTAGCATCGACCCGGCGGCCTCTCCTCCTGCAGACCCCACAGCGGCGGCGGCGGCGGCGGCGGCGGCTCCAGGCCGCGGGATGGCCAACCAGAGCTTCGCCATCGACGGCCCCGGCAGCCTGCTGGCCGTGCTGGCCTCGCAGAGCGGGATGGCGAGAGGCGGAGACGGCGGCGGCGGCGGCGGCGGCAACGGAGGGATCTCCGCCTCGGACGTGTCGGCTTACTTTAAGCTGGTCTTCTTGGGCGCCATCATCTGCGTGAGCCTGGCGGGGAACCTCCTGGTGTCGGCGCTGGTCCTCCGAGACCGGGCTCTCCACAAGGCGCCGTACTTCTTCCTCCTGGACCTGTGCCTGGCCGACGCCGTGCGCTCCGCCGCCTGCTTCCCCTTCGTGCTGGTGTCGGTCCGCAACGGCTCGGCGTGGACCTACAGCGCGCTGAGCTGCAAGGTGGTGGCCTTCATGGCCGTGCTCTTCTGCTTTCACGCCGCCTTCATGCTCTTCTGCGTGGCGGTCACCCGCTACCTCGCCATCGCCCACCACCGCTTCTACGCCAAGCGCATGACCGTCTGGACCTGCGCCGCCGTGGTCTGCATGGTGTGGACGCTGGCGGTGGCCATGGCGTTCCCGCCCGTCTTCGACGTGGGGACGTACAAGTTCATCCGCGACGAGGACCAGTGCATCTTCGAGCACCGCTACCTGAAGACCAACGACACGCTGGGCTTCATGCTGATGCTGGCGGCGGTGGTGCTCGCCACCCACGGCTTCTACGCCAAGCTGCTGCTCTTCGAGTACAGGCACCGCAAGATGAAGCCGGTGCAGCTGGTGCCGGCCATCAGCCAGAACTGGACCTTCCACGGCCCCGGCGCCACGGGCCAGGCCGCCGCCAACTGGATCGCCGGCTTCGGCCGCGGCCCCATGCCGCCCACCCTGCTGGGCATCCGGCAGAACCTGCACAACCAGCACCGCCGGCTGCTGGGCATGGAGGAGGTGCGCTCGGAGCGCAGGCTGGGCAGGATGTTCTACGCCGTCACCCTGCTCTTCCTGGTCCTCTGGGCCCCCTACGTGGTGGCCTGCTTCTGGAGGGTCTTCGTCAAGTCCTGCAGCATCCCTCAGCGGTACCTCAGCGTCACCGTGTGGATGAGCTTCGCCCAGGCCGGCGTCAACCCCGTCTTCTGCCTCCTGCTCAACCAGGACCTGAGGAAGGTGCTGCGCGCCCACCTGCCCACCTCCTGGAGGACTAAGCAGCACCTGCCCCAGGACGAGGCCTACTGCATCATGTGACGGGCGGGGGGACGAGCGCGCGATGGCGTGCGCGCTCGCGTGCGGGGGCGGGGATCCCGACCGATCCCCCCCGTCGGCCTCCGGAAGAGCGACGGTTGCCATTTTTCAAAATAATGTTGCCTTATTATAAGAGGGACACGCCCCGCCCCTGAGGAGGACCCTTTACCGGGACGCGGCGAGGGGGCGGAGCTTCTTGTGGGCGGAGCTTCTGGGGGGGGGGGGGGAGGGGGCAACCCGGGACTCCTTTTGACGTCCCTGGAAGGAAACTGGAGGATCCTGAAAGGAGACCGTTTCCCCCACAGACATTGCAACAGCTGTGGTGGAGACAACCCCCCCCCCAAACACACACACACACACACACACACACACACACACACACACACGATTCGGCTGGGGGAGGTCGGGCGTGTCAGCCTCCTTTGTATCACTGAGGAAAAAAAAAACAAAACAAAATGCCTGTTTTCCTTTGTTTGTAACGGAATGCGTGCGAAGCAGAGGATACTATTTTCAAATATGAGGCGTTTCATATGGTGTGTGTAGGACGCTCCTGCTGCCGGGGTTTTATACAGCATTTCTGTGTGTGTGTGTGTGTGTGTGTGTGTGTGTGTGTGTGTGTGTGTGACAGAGATAGAGCAGGGGGTGGGAGGGGGTGGGAGGGGGTTGGAGAACACCTCCAGTTATTGCCGTGCCGGTGTTGTTGTTGTTGTTGTTGTTGTTGTTGTTGTTCCCGGAACATCATAATTAACCCCCCGGACCCCCATCGCCATGACAACAGGGAAGGGAAGGGGGGGGGCAACACAACACCAACATGGCGATGCTGAAAACAGGTAGAGGGAGGAGGGAGGCTGAGCCAGACGCAGCCTCACGCAGGATGAGACGGCGTTCTCGGGGGGGGGGGGAGGTCTGTACATTAGCTTGTGTTTTGTGGGTCGCCTGCGGGGGGGGGGGGGGGGGGGGTGACATCACCAGAATGTGTTTTTTTCTTTGAGGTCCAGTTAAAGCGCTCACTACCATATGAAGGAAAATAACATAACAAAAATAAAAAGAGCCTGAGGAGGAGTGTGTGTGTGTGTGTGTGTGTGTGTGTGTGTGTGTGTGTGTACCTGAGCGTGAACACTTGACTGTGCTAGCTGCATTAGCATGTAGAGTGCATCTGTGCCAGACAGTGGAGGGGGGGGTTACAACGTGTGTGTGTGTGTGTGTGTGTGTGTGTGTGTGTGTGTGTGTTGGGGGGGGTGAGGCCTGCAGGATGACACTCTGTAACTGTACAGTTTACTGGGGGGGCTTTTTAGTCACTCCTCAATAAAGACTCTACTTTTGCTGCAGTCTTGCGTTCTGACTGGATGCCGCTGTCTGGAGGAGGCGGAGCTAGAAGTGGGTGGCTAGCTTAGCACGATAGCGTGTCATCAGTAAGATGAAGCTGAACACACAACGGCGGTGAACCTGAAGCCTCAGAGATCTTCATCCTGGTCTCCTTATGGAGCGGTGGAGATCCAGAAGTGACGGGCCCAGAGGTCAAGGGTCAAAGGGAAAGATGTGGTTCCTGTGGGTCCACCTCAGAACCGCTGCACCTCAGGCTCCTCCCGAATCCTCCTGGATCATCAGAGTCCAGCTCGGAGGCCAGGTGAAGATCATCTCTGGAGGTCCGCTGGGTCGAGCCCGAGCCGCCTCAGCAGATGTTCCTGCTGAAAACTCCCGCCGCCGTCTCTTCGCCGAACTGCAAATCCCGACGCCTCAAGAGACTCGGACCGGGTTCACTTGGCTGCTTCAGAAGAAAGAGGCCTCTGACGTGGACCTCCAAAGATGTGGGGCAGGAGGTTCTCATGAGGATCATGATTTAGGAACTCCTAAGGAGGACCAGAGGAGGAGGTTCGGTAAGGCTGGGGTTTGACGGCCTTCACGAGATCTAACCCTGAGTCTTGAGGGATCTTCTCAGCAAACAGCAGAAGGTTTAACTCCAGTAGACACGACACGCAATCTGGAGGAAGAAGAACTACTGATCAGATGTTCTGATCTTCACGTTACTTTGTGGCTCCTGCTGAGGTCGTGGTGGTGACCTCCAGCCTGCAGCCCAGAGATCACCAGAAACCTGCTTGTACCCATTCCATCACCTGGCGTGGAGACAACGTCTAGCGATGGATGTTGATGTTCAGGACACCTCATGGCGATGAGGTCCGGGCTCCTTCCTGACGGTGGACGGACGTCCACCAGGAGAAGAACACCATCAGTGATCAGGTTTCCTTCCCCCTCCATGAGAAGGTTGGCTTCCCAGGAGACGTGGGAACCAACCCAGGAACTCCTGGATCTCCTGGGGCACGCGGAGGTGCTGATGCCATCGGGTTCTCCATTCCTGGAAGCTCTACTCTTTGATGGGGACTTGACAGAGAAGATGTTTGGTCCTCCTGACAAATAGACCCGGGTTCCTCAACCTGTGGGGTGAATCCAACCCCGTCCCCTCCAGCAGGTCCATGGACCTCTGAGGATCTTCTAGACCCACATCACCACCTTCATCCCAAGTTCTTCCCCCTCCCTCTCTCTCCATCCATCCATCCATCCATCCATCCATCCATTCGCACCAATGAAGAGAAGGAGCGCCGACAGTCACAGCGGTTTATTCTGCACGTTCAATCAAATAAATTAAAACCCAGAGGAGCAGAAGGTGAGGAGCACTAACACACTGGAGGGACGAGTGGCTGCTTCTGGTCAGACCTGGTCATGCAGATGGTCCTCCATGCAAACTGAGCAGAGATGGTGTTCACCACACGAGTACGCCGCTTAGATAGGGGTTACATGGGGGGTTAATGCAGGTGCAAGTGTCTCTGGAAGATCTTCTCCACATTGGTTCAGTTGTAGCCTTAGTAGGTTTACACACACACACACACACACACACACACACACACACACACACACAGTCTCTGACCTTCTCAAATTGCACTCAACGATAACACGGACACCTGAACGCAGCGCGTCGCACACCGGCGAGCATCTACGTCTGGTGGGACGGTCGAGGAGCGGCGGGACGTGTTTGTGGTTTCTGGGCCGGCGGAGGTCACTTCTGCTCCCGCCTCCAGATGATCACCATGCCGGTGGAGTCGGCCGAGGCCAGCAGGCTCTCGTCGCAGTTGAAGCTGACGTCCAGCACGGGGCCGCCGTGGCCCTGCAGCTTGTTGACGATGGCCTTGGTGTTGCGCTCCACGTCGAAGAAGTAGACGCAGGCGTCCTCGCTGCCCGTCACTGTCGGGGCCACATTTCAAACACATTTAGGGAGTTCCTCAACGCATCTCCGCAAACACCCGCCCTCTTTGAACGCATCGTCCCCATCTCGACATTTCCCGGCGGGCGTTTGTCTTTTAAAAGCGACGAGAAGACCGTAAAGCCTCGTTTATGCGTTCACACCTTGAATCCTCACCCAGACGCTGCAGTACCGCTGGCAGTCCACCGGGGGCAGTGTTGCGCAGTGTGCTCCAGAGCGAACAGCGAAAGAAGACCACAATACGGCGCCGGTGGAACCGGAAAGAAGCGTCTCCGTCCACACGGCGCCACGGATTAAATGGCCGCCGTCTCGACTTAAAACGTACATCATCGCCAGCTCCAATGCCACCGAGTTTGTGATGGTCTGAGCTCTGCACTGCCCTCCAGTGGACGCGCTGCTAAACAGCCACGGCGGCGTCTTTCTGAAGGCGACCCGAGCTAAACCCGTTTCACATTCAAATATGGCGGCGGGGAAGGCGTCTTACCCACGCAGGCGCCCTGCCTGAAGGACATGAGGGGGCAGAAGATGCTGTGGACCAGCTGGGAGCCGTGCTGGATGGGGAAGCTCCTCTTCAGCTGCAGCGTGCCTTCGTTGTCCACCACCCTGCGGCGGCGGAGCACGTAGCAACAAGGTCACGGGCGGCGGCGGCGGCGGTTCGGCCAAAGAGGCTATCGAGATCCGGCGGCCGTTGCCCACCTGTACAGCAGCAGCTTATTGACACAGGCGTTGACCAGCAGGGACGGGTCTCTGGCCTCTCGGCTGATCCACGAGCGAGCAGAGATGCTGCAGATGGAGCTGCCCTCGCTCACCACCAGACGCTTGGCTTTGGTCAGCTTCCCTGCGGGGGAGGAGGAGACCCGCGGCGTGACCAACACTGATACGAGCGCCGCCGAAATCTGTTTGGAATATTTCTCTGACAAATGGGTCATACAGCCCACTGGGACTGGAAGGACATGGGCTGCACAACCAGCAGGGGAGGATGTTTATCCATGGATATATATATACATGCATGTAGATGTATGAATTCATCCATCATGTGTGTGTGTGTGTGTGTGTGTGTGTGTCTATATATATATATATATATATATGTGTATATATATATATAGCCCTGAAGGGAAAAGCCCAAAGGAGAAGATTATATGTGTGCATATTTATGTGTGTGTGTGTATATATATATATATATCTATATACACTGCTCAAAAAAATAAAGGGAACACTTAAAAAACACATCCTAGATCTAAATGAATGAAATATTCTTATGAAATACTTTGCTCTTTACACAGTTGAATGTGCTGACAACAAAATCACACAAAAATGAACAATGGAAATCAATTGTATCAACCCATGGAGGTCTGGATTAGGAATCACACTCCAAATTAAAGTGTAAAAACAAACTCCAGGCTGATCCAACTTTGATGTAATGTCCTTAAAACAAGTCCAAATGAATCTGTGTTGCTTCCTGAGTGGACACTATGATTTCACACAAGTGGGATTGACTTGGAGTTACATTGTGTTGTTCAAGTGTTCCTGTGTCTGTATATATGTTTATAGATGTGTGTATATACATGCATTTAGAATATGTATGTGTGTATGTATGTATTTATAGCATGAATGCATCTGTGTATGTATATAATATATGTTTATGTACGTATCTTTGCATCTTTGTGTGTTTATATGCATGTGTATGTAATTACTTATTTAAAGTGTATGTATTTATACACACACACGCACGCACACAAAACAAATATCTACATATGTGTGTGTGTGTGTAAATATGTATAAATAGTATACATGTATGTTTTTACAATAATCAGTTTTTCGATGTAGATATGAGGATGGATGGATCCCCTATGGGGATCAATAAAGTTTATCTGTCTAATGAATAGATGGACTGAACTGATGGAAGAATAGATAGATTTCAAATGTATTGAAGAGCTCAGTCCATTATAAATAACATAAATATGTACAGTGTGAACATGAACAATGTTTTTGTGTCATGTGTGTGTCGTGTCCAGATGCAGTGAGGTGCCGGGCCTCACCTGTCGTTATGGAAAGAAAAAGAATGCAAAATGAAAAAATAAATTTAATGGTTATATTTATTCAGTGATTTGTACTATAAAGTTGTTTTCCACGTAGCTCCACCATTTTTAGTTTTTTTTTTTTTCCAAAATCGCCGCATGGACTCCATTTATAAGTAAAGGTAAGAGATAATAAGGTTTTTAACATGTGCTTTTTTCCTATGCTAGTTTGTATATGTAAAGAAAGCTGATGTGATATTTTCAACAAAACACATCAACTGCTGCCAGTAAAATGGTGACTAAGCTGCTCTGTAGGTTCATATGTTTGTAAATCTGACTGACGACGTCAGTGCCTCAGCAGCCGTGAACCTCAGCGCACGTCACCGTACGGATGACACGTATGATTTTGGCGTGTGTTCAGATGACGGACGGAAGCCCCGGTACCTGTGGCCATGTCGAAGAGGAAGGAGAAGATGCTGCCCCGGTCGTCTCCGGCCCAGAGGATCCTCCCCGGAGCGTCGAAGGACAGCGAGAGGACGCGTCCCGTCAGCTTACTGGAGCCGCCCTTCACCTTCTTCCCCGTGGAGATGTTCACCACCTGCAGGTGGTGTTTGCTGTTCCCGACCTGCGACGGAGGAGAACCAAGGTCCCGGTTAGTCCCGAGACCGAGGTGGAACCAGATAGATATAGACCCGCTCTGATCTCCTCCAGGACTTTCAGAGGAAGTAAAGAGATCAGCCGCTATCGGCCATCTTCTCCACGACCCTTTCGCACACGACCATCTCCCCTGCTGGGACGGGATGATGCGAAGATCAGGAATAATGATTTCATCCCGCTCTCATCTTCTTCAGCCTTCTTTTTCCTCAGCTAATAATAGATCTCCGGCGCTCTTCTCCTTGCCAGCGAGCGGAGAAGCCGAGCTTCTATCTGCCCACCGTGTCTCTGACGGCCGACTGAGATCGGATCATCTCGTCTTCACTTCGCTGAGGTCACTGAGGTTCATGACATTTAGGAATTCCAGCAGATCAGAGGGGGCCCGTTGGACCAGGGGTCAGACCTCCTCCTCACAGCCAGAAGGGCCCTGGCTGGATGCCTGTGTGGGGTCTCCATCTTCTCTCCGTGTCTGCGTGGGGTTCCTGAGGGTTCCTCCCACGGACCAAACACATGCAGGAGGTTCAGTGGAGCCCCTACATTGTCCAGACGTGCGAATGAGAGGCCCCGTGATTGATCCGGAGCGAACCCGCCTCTCAGCCAATCATAGCTGAGATGAGCCCCCAAAACCCGTGACCCCAAGCGCAGGAGGAGAGTCTGAGAACGAACGCATGGATGGACGGACGACGGCGGAAGCTGGACTCACCACGGTCAGGTTGTTGTTCATGGGCTGGAAGGTGCAGCAGAGCAGCTCGCTGGCCTCCAGGTCCCTCACCTCCCGGATGCAGCGTCCGTCCTCCGTGTTCCAGATCCTCAGGGTCCCGTCCAGG
The DNA here is from genome assembly GCF_037954325.1 of Fistularia commersonii. NCBI lineage: Eukaryota > Metazoa > Chordata > Actinopteri > Syngnathiformes > Fistulariidae > Fistularia > Fistularia commersonii. The sequence continues at coordinate 795,565 of NC_141297.1, read as the reverse complement.
GACGTGGACACGATGACGTCGTTGCTGAGGGACCAGGCGAAGTCGGTGACGGGCCCCGCGTGACCTTTCAGAGTCACCTTCACGCCGGCGGGGGGCGGGGACAACGTCATGATGGACAGCGTGCCGTCCAGGGAGCAGCAGGCGAGGAGGTGCTTGTCGTCGTTCGCGAACTGCAACCTCGGGACTTGGCGGCGGGAGAAAAGAGGATGAAAAAGCGAGAAGACACACGGGGCGTCGGCGAGACCCGAGCCGGACGATCACGCACCCGCGGAATCCACGTGCTGGTCGAATATGTGGTGCATCCCGGCAAAGGCGTAGTTCTCGCTGAGGGTGGTGTCGCCCGCCATGGCTCGGCTGGCCTCCGCCACCGAGGTGGGCACCAGGCTGCCCGGGGGCCTGCAGTCACAGGGCGGCAAGGGGACGGGTGAGTCAAAGCCACCCGGCGGGGACCCTCCGGTCGTCCCTCGGGGTACCGTTCATCGTAGACGGCCCTGTTCATCTGCGCCTGGAGCTGGTAGGAGCCTCTGCTGACGGAGCGGCGGTGACCACGGGCCCCCTGGGCGCGGGGGTCCTCCTCGAAGTCCTGTTCCAGGCGAGACACCGACACGTAGGGGTGAATGCCGGCGGGGCGGGACCGACTCTCCGAGCGCTAAATCCCGAGGATTTCACGGGAACGGACACGTTCAGCCACGTCGCCGCTCGGCTTCACGTGCGAACGAGGCGGTATTTGACAAAGACGCTTTTCCGCGGAGACATTTTTACAACCGAACCCCCGGAAAGCCCCGGAGGCGGTTTCAGACCGGGCTTCCCCCCGCCGAGCGTAGCGACCCCCGCCTTCCCGCCCCCTCCTTCTCTGGGTCTGACCTCCATGCGGTCCAGTGTGGTGCGGGAGCTGCGCACACTGCTGGCCCTGAAGCTGCTCTGCTCGGACAGGGGCCCGTAGCGCAGGGCCAGCAGCTGACTGCGCAGCCTCAGGTACTGCCTGCGCAGCCCCGGCTCAAAGCCACACTTGGCGTTCTCCCTGAGCAGCTGGCTGCGGCGGCGGATGTACTGAGTTCGGAACTGTGGGAAGGTCGGCGTGCGGTAAGCATTGTACCTGCGGGGGGAGGAGAGAGAGGGAGATACAGCAGAGACTCAGGAGGAGCAACATCACCCGGGGTTCTTCACCGGCGTGGACCCACGGTCACCAACCCATCTTTGAATGTCACTGACACACGTTAAAGAAGCTCAATTGTCCCTCTAACACACGGACGGGCAGTTAAAGGTTCACCAAATGCATAAATGCGCGTTCATCCGGCCAATCAGTGGAAGCTTTATTCACGCTCGGTAACACCACCAACCCAATGAGGTCCACGATTCTCGTGGATAGAGACTCAGGAGAAGCGGCGAGGGCTGTCGGAGGAGAAGGAGAGGAAAGGTGGAGAAGATGGAGGGGAGAGCAGCCGTGTCGTCCGGTTCGGAGACTCTGGAGAAGACAGGAGGCACAGCTGGAGGCGGCGGAGATGAAAATGCGGAGGTTCCTCTTTGGGAGTGAGAAGGATGGAGAGGATCAGAGGGACAGCACATGGTAGAAGCTCTGGAGATAAAGATGTCGAGATGGTTTGGACATGGACACAGGAGGGATGGAGAAGATCTGGGTGGACGGATGCTGAGGTTGGAGGAGGTCTGGAAGAAGACCAGAGAGGAGGTTCATGGATGGAGGGGACGAGGACAGGAAGGGTAGCTGGTAGGAGAGGAGACGGTTAGATGGAGGCAGGTGATTGGCTGTGAGGGTTAGATGGAGGCAGATGATTGGCTGGCGACCCCTGAAGAGAGTCACTCAAAGGAGGAGCGGTTTCTGAGAAATAACTGATGCACTGAAGTGTTCTAGATGATGTCCTGGTTGACACATCACACCGCCGGTTCGTTCAAAATATGAATGCATGACTCCAACCGTGACACTGGAGGGCAACTCTTTCAGAACCCTGGTATTTTAGATGGCGTTCTATTTGTGACTTCATCTTCTGCTCACTGTCAATTATTCGAAATAAACCTAACATCCCTGTGCTGTTGATGATGGCGGTGTCTACTGGCGGATCAGCTAACGTGGCATTATTTAAATTGTTCTCTTGCTGATGCCGGAGGGGAAGGCTGGTGACCGGGCAGGTCCAGGCTGCACAGCCCGGCTCTCACCTTGCGTCCACGGCCAACACCTGCTGCCAAACTGCTGCCATTAGACAAACACTCTGGGTGGAGAGGAAGCCACTGCCGGGGCAATGTCCTGCCAAATGAACGAATAAACAAGATGAGCAGAGCGCCGCCGTGCTTGCGTGGAAGCCGCAGCCGGGGTGTCACGTCATGTCCTGCCAAACATGGAGCGCAAGCTAACGGCTAACAAGAAGCTAACACGCCTTACATTTGCGATAAAACAATGCCTGCGAGTCGCGGCAGTCATAATAAAAGACATAATAAAAGATAAATCGCCGTTCCCGGGTCATGTTTGAAGGCGGGGAGCCGAGACGAGACGGGAGCCTTCCGGCAAAGCTAACGCGACTAAGCTAGCGCGGCTGCGCTAACGCGAAAGGGCTAACGTGGCTAAGCTAACGAGCTAGCCACCAGCAGGTTAGCCGCGGTGTCGTTTCCGATTTCCACGCACGTCCACGCTTCCGTGTCAATAAAATATTCAAGCAGCACCGACGATTCACGCCGCGTGGAGCGACTGTGACCACGGAAGAGCCGCGGGATACACCGGGAAAGACGACCGACCTGCTTTAGCTTTTCTCCATGGCTGCTTCCGCCGCGGGGTCACATGACTGGGTGGCGAGAAACACACGCACGCACACGCACGCAGGCACACACCCACAACAATAACATCAACAACACCACCCACCAGAAAAATACACTGAAATAAAATGCACAAATCACAACTTTTTATTTTGCGTTCCGTAACATTAATGACTGAGTGAATGAATGAATGAATGAATGAATGAATGAATGAAATACTGTCATCCAACACGCGATGATCAAATCTTGGATTTATAAGTCAAGATTGACCCCGTTCACTGCATAAGAGCTGATGTCCATGGAGAAAAGGAGAGTGGAATCAAAAGTGACCTTGAAATGGCTTTTAATGTGATGAAAACGCCTTCTTGCCTTGGACAAAAGGTGAAAAGTGGGTTCCAGTGGGTTCACAAAGCCGGTATGACCAGGTCAGCTCGGAGGTTTCGCCTGGCTCAGCAAAGGCCTGCGGAGCGGGGGGGCCGGCTGCTCAGCTGACGGGGCTCTTTGCTTGTTCGCCCTGTTCTTTCTCGAAGGGGCCCCGGTGGCCGAGCCATTCAGCCGGCCGGGCCATAAATGAGCGGGGGAACGCCACTTTAAGCACCGCATTCTCTAAAAAAACAGCGCAGACTCTGGAGCACAGCCAACATGCCAGGAACAAAAGGTAAGTAACAGCAAACCGAAAATTAATTTGCGGGAAAAATGTTTTTTTTTTTTTTTTTTTTTAATTCAAGCGGATAGGGACTCCCCCAGCGGGCAGCTAAAGCCGCACCCGTGAGTGTCATATAACCGAAGGTTTCCATCATTTCCAGGTAATAAGTCGGACAAGAAGTCAACTACCAAGGTAGGGAAATGACTACCATTCTGGTACAAAATCCCTATTTTCTCCCAAATTCCTTCTGCAAATATCTGTTGTTTCTCTCCCGCCTAATGTTGCTTTCGTACAACAGCAACCTCAGAGTCCTAAAGAGCAGCCGAAGAAAGGTGATCAGAAAGGAGATGATAACAAGAAGCAAGGAGGTAAGCATCTCCACGAGCGGCGTACCGGACCCCCCCCGGTACGTGTCCGGTGCGTCGCGGCCCCCGTTTGTGATCGCCGTGTCCCCGGTGAAGGTATCTGTCTGTGTCCCGTCCCCCCGCAGGACAGCCGAAGGGAGAGAAGCAATAACTTCCAGGCGTTTGTGAAGATGGCGCTGGAGACACTGCTGGGGTCCTGCCGCCGCAAGCACGGGGGGCCCCGCGGCCGACAGGGCTGATTCGCCGTCTTCGGGAGCCCATCCCCGGCGTCGCCTCCGGGTCCGAACCGGACCGTTGCTTTAAGCAGCCGGTGCGCGGCTGTCTGACAGCCGGCGCGGTGTTCTTGTAAATAATGACTCAAATAAACGACTATTTCTTAATCAGCCCTTAATCACATCATTTCTTGATCGGCGTCACACACGAGGTAGCGCTTCCACAATCTCGGCCATCCACGTCATATCCTGACTCTGCTGTCTCTCTTATCCTTGTCGTTCCCGGCCTGCACGCATATTCGGGCTCATTTATTTCGTGGGCGTCACTCCGTTCGGTTCTGGTTGTGTATTTTTCACCCTTCCTGTTCCTTTACGTTGTCCATTCTGATCCCCGACGTCGTCGCTGTCTATTTGCTATCTTCTGTCTGTCCATTTATTTTGGACTGTTACGCTGCTCTGACAAAGGCGTTTTCCCTATGGGGATCAATAAAGTTGATCTTATCTTATACACACACAAAGCCAATCTTTATCTTATACACACACACAGCCAATCAGGTTGCATGGAAAATGTTTTTATATATCAAAAAAAGAGAAGTATCACAGGTGCAGCAGGTCCTTCACATTGACAGGGGGAACATGAGCGCGGGGTCACCTCCGGCCTCCGGCTCGCGCTCGGTGATCGAAACTTCATCCAAAACAAGGAGATCGAACTGTGTGTCTACGCTAACATTTGCAATACCCTGATTCTAACGGCCCGCCGGGGCATCTAAGGTGAGGAGGACACCGACACCCGACACGAGGTCGTCTTCAGCTAAAGGTCTCTAAGAGGGAACTTTATTTTATCTCCACGGCGACGGAGCTGTGCTCTTCTTCATCCGAACGTAAACCCTGCGGAGAAGGTAGATCGTCCAGGCGGACGGGCGGAGGGGGCGTCCAGGGAGCGGCGGATGAGGACGATCGCCCGGAGGAGCCGTCGAAAAAGACGCGGGGGCGGGAGACGCGACATCTGAGAGGAGACCTCGCGTGGCCTCCTCCCCACCTGGAACCCATCGACAGGCGCCGATCGGGACGGAGAAATAAATGATAGAGGAGAAGGGGGAGGCGGAGGTGGAGATCCACCGGCGGTCCCGTCCACGTCCATCTGAGCGGCGCCGAGAGAGAACCAGAGTTACCGCCGTTATTGCTTTTCTCCTCCGCGGGCGTCTCGCGGGCGTCCTCAGAGGAGGAGGCGGTACGCCACCCAGCAGCCGAAGGAGACCCAGTGGCTCGTCCAGCCCAGCTCCGACCACCGCCGCGACACGTGGTGGCCCGGCTCCTCCTGCAGGGAGATAGGAGAAGATCCGCTCCAGAGGTCTTCGCGCCAGCGCGGCAGAGATCTAACGCGGGGTTACGGCGTGAACCTCCACGTGGAGCAAGAGGTTCCTCACAAATCCAAAACGGATTTCTGGCAGCAGGGGTGGAGGATGGAGAGGATCGGGGAGGGGTCCATCAGAGGGACAGCAGATGTTAAATGGAGATGGTTTGGACATGGACAGAGGAGGGATGGAGAAGATCCGGGTAGAAGGATGCTGAGGTCGGAGGAGGTCTAGAGGAAGACCGGAGAGGAGCTTTATGGATGGAGGAGGAGAGGACACGAAGGTAGGGTTGGATGGAGGCAGATGATTGGCTGAGGCTCCTGAGAGGAGCGGCCCAAAGGAGAAGAAGGTCACGGAGCCTTAGGGGTGAGGGGTCAGTGTGCAGAACGTCCACGGCCGAGTTACCGTACCTCCTCCTCCTCCATGTAGTCCACGCTGGAGTTGAAGACAGAGCCCAGGTATGTCAGGTGGAGGACGGCCAGAGTGCCGAAGGCGGCGTTCATCACGTACACCCAGAGCTCCTGCAGAGGACGAGAGGACACTCAGGGCCTTCAGCCTTCTCTCAGACATTCCCACCACAGAGCAGGCTCAGAAGGCCTTCCAGAACCTTCCACCCTGAGCAGGATGGACACTCTCTTCAAACTGTGTTTTCATGTCTGATCATCAGCCTCTTTCTCACCGCAGGAACTCCTGGAACCTTCTCAGCAATCTGGTGCATTCAAACAGCAGAAGAATCAGGGACCTCCGCTCCGAGAACCACCTCGGCTCCGAGAACCATCTCCGCTCCTGCTCCGAAGCATGGTCTTCTTACGGTCCCATCAGACCTCAAAGGTGCTCAGTGATTGGTTGAACTCAAAAGCCACGTCCATGAGATACTTCTTGAGGTCTGCAGACACCGTCTCTCAAAGCTCTCCTGGTTTCTGCTCAGATGTTTTCTTGGACAAAATGAACAGACGCAGCCAGAGATGGAGCGGCGAAGAGGTCCGAGCTCTTCTGTCCTGCTACGCCTCAGGGTTTCAAGGACTCGCAGAGGAACATCTACATTTTGGACCAGAGTAAGTGTGGAGACAGCTCTTGGGGTTCTTCACAGCGCAGTGAAGGTAAAACCTCTTCAGACCACCTGATGGTTCATAGATATTATTCCACGATCCTGTGGCAGCTTCCACCTCCATGGCTTCCACGTCATCTTCCTCTTCTTCTTCTTCTTCTTCTTCGGTGGATTGTTTTGACGTGTGGAGCTGAAGTTCACGTCACACCGGTCCCTACCGTGGTCCCTCACTGCCTGTGGGAATGCTGAGGCTACTTCCTGGAACGGAATTGGTGTTGGACTGGCACCGTTCTGTCTGCAAGCAGCTAAAACCAGCGTTCGCTACCATCTTCCCGGCGCTGGAGCCCGTTAGCTTAGCTTAGTTTAGCTCAACCGGACGGAGCCGCAAACCCGTCTCTCACATTTGTAAAGAAAACGACCAAAGCCCTTCAGATGATCGGCCGGTCCGGATCCGGATCGGCCGGCGAAGGTCGGACTTTGGACCTCCGATATTCAGGACCGTGATGTCGAGGCAGCGTCCCGTCACCTGTTTGTTCCGGTGGGTGCAGTCTGGAGGACATCTCCTCGACAGCACGCAGGCGTCGAAGACGGCGGCGAGCCTCTTCCGCAGCACTGGAGCAAAGAAAAACACGGCGGAGGCGTTGAAACCGGGGGAAGATGATTCTCCTGTCCGAGGGAGGCGGACCTCGGACTCACCGTGCTCGATGTAGGTGATGAAGCCCAGAGATATGAGGACGGCCCCCAGGTGGAAGCTCAGACCCTGCAGAGGAGAAACAGCAAGATCAGAACGGCGGACGAGGACGGGCGCCAACGAGCGTCGCGGCCGCTTACGTGCAGGAGAGCGCTGGCCGTGTACGTCACCATGACGGCCCAGAAGGTCCCCAGTCTGAGCGCGCTCCGAAAGACGTCTGCGGAGGAGAAGGCCGGGTCAACATCGGAGCGGGACGGACGGACGGACGGACGGAAAACACGGAAACTCACAGGAGTGCAGGAAGCGTGACATGGGCGCGTTCCACGAGGTCACGACCTCCACCATGGAGCGCGGGAACTCTATCTGCAGCGGCCTGGACACGCTCAGGTCCCTGAGGAGGACGCCAGAGGACACAGGAACCCGGACTGAACCTCCGCATCACCTTCTCCCACATCGGAGCCGAGGCTCAGCAGATGTTCTGCCCAGATCTGAGTTAGCGTCGGAGGGATGACCCTCCACACCAACATGGTTTAAAGCCAGTGAGACGGCAACCGCCGCTAGCTCGCCCAGACGATCAAGGAAAAGTGGTGGACTTCTGGAACTTCGTGTGAGTTTAGACATTAAGTGGAGAAAAGTTAAATTCAGCAAAGCATTGTAGCATTAAGGGTGGAGCCAGTGAGGTAAGGAAGGGAAAAATCCCTCCAACCTTTTCCTCCACTGCCGCCGCCGTCTTCAGACCATCCTTTTTTCTATCTTTCTACTTTCTTTCTTTCTACTATCATCTATTACTGTTATGTTTCTTACTTGAAACTCTGGCACAACAATTTCCTTCGGGATTAATAAAGTTGTTCTCATCTCATCATCTCATCTCATCTGGGAGGTTAATACACTTCATTAAACCAGTTACGCTCTATTTTATGATGAAATCGATAATCATTTTTACTTTATTAATCCCTCGTGGTGAAATTTTAATTATATATATGTACATACACACAAAAAAATATCAATTTTATTTTTTATGTATTTTATTTCATTACGTGTTATTATTTTTAAGATAAGATAAGAACAACTTTATTAATCCCGAAGGAAATTGTTGTGCCAGAGTTACAGAAAATATAACAGAAAATATAACAATAATAAATAATAAAAAGAAAAAGGCAGAATTAGAAATAAACTATAAACTATAAAGTGTCTCAGTGAAAATATAAAGTGTCTTAGTAAACAAGTGATAAAACTATAAGTGTCTTAGTACCAAGTGAGGTAATTGTGCGGAATTTGTACATTTTTCTTATTTAAAAACACGTAAAAAACCGAGTGTTTCTATTCATAGTGTTTCTATTCATTTTGATCCGAGCAGAATGGGTTAAAGCTCGGTGGCAGAACCCGTTCCACGCCTAGAAGCCCAGGCGTCGCTGCGACGGCACCTGTCTTTCGGGGGTGAAGATGGTCAACGCACAGGAAAGCGGAGCTCCACTGACCATTTGAGGTTGTCCTTCTCCTCGGTGAACCCCGCCCCGGCCAGGGTGGCGGTGGTCTCGCTCAGATACCCCACGAAGTAGTTGCTGAAGTGGAAGGACATGGTGTTCTCGTAGGCCAGCAGCCACCTGACGGCCGGGGGAGAAACACAGCGCAGATGACGGCCTCCGGCGCCGCCGCTCAACTCCTCATGGGTGAAAGGGACTTACCTCGCCGGCGTGCCTCTGAGCAGCAGCACGACACACACACACACACACACACACACACACAGAGGAGGCTTCAGATGGAGAACTTCGAAACATCCAGGATCTACAGCTCAGGACGGTCGTAGGGCTATTACCTGATCTTCCTCCGCTTTTTACTGCGAGCAGATAGAAGAGGAAAAAACAGGTGTCACAGGTGTGTGTGTGTGTGTGTGTGTGTGTGTGTGTGTGTGTGTGTGTGTCGCTCACCTCCGCAGCAGCTTGTCTCCATAGACGGGGATGAAGTAGGGGAAGAGGTACGGTGCCACGCAGTTGGAGATCACCAGGCAGATCTGGCTCTTCACCCAGCTGATGGAGACCTTCCTGAGCCAGGAGAAGCTCTGGAAGAAGAGGAGAAGAAGGTGCAGGGGGCACTCCTGGAGACCTTCTACCACACCGCGGGGGCACCGGACATCTTTTCTAAACATTTATAGAGCGTGTAGGGTCTCCAGTGGACCTCCTCCATGTTTGGACTGTAGGAGGAACCCGGAGAACCCTGAAGAACCCCACGCAGAATCCCAGAATCCCGGCTGTACGAAGACACCAGACATGGGCTCCTCCGTCACTCACCATCCTCCGTCCCTCCAGGGCCTCTTTGTAGCTCCGGAAGCTGATCCACGGGCCGAAGATCACCGTGCCCACGAAGTAGATGTACCCCATGAACTCCATGGGCGAGGGCACGCTGGTCACCACGCCCCGGTCCAGGTCGAAGGCCAGGGAGATGGCCTTCATCGCCACCACCATCTGGGAGCCTGGAAGGCGGCGGCGGCGGCGGCCCGTTACCGGGGTGACGCGGCAGCTGGCGAGCAGATGTTGAGGAGGAGCGGAGCTTACCTCTCATCTTGTGCCAGTTGGTGGTGTCCATCATGTGCAGCTCCCTGAGGAAAACGGCAGGAGAACGCTCTCAGATCTTTCTCCTCCGACCGCAAAGCCGGACATCGGGCTTTTCTTACCCGAGCAGAAGGTAGATGAGCACGGTGATGGAGAGGAAGGTGCCTCTGATGGTGGAGTGGCGGCACAGGAAGAGGAAGAGGTAGCACAGGAGGCTGAGGAGGACCACCCAGATCATGTGAAGCTCGAAGAACAGGTAGAGGGTGTAGAAGCCTCCCGCCACCGTGCCCAGGTGTTTCACAAAGGAGGGGAGTCCTGGAGAAGGCGAGGAGCGGAGGTGAGGTGGAGGTGGAGGAGGGTGGAGGAGGGCGGAGAAGAGCTGAGGAACCTCACCGAGCATCCACAGGAGGCGGCACAGCAGGCAGATGAGCAGCAGCTGCCACACCTGCTCCAGACCCTGCTGGGCCGTGGGCAGCAGGCAGCCATGGGTGAGCTCCTGGAAGAACTTCTGACGGCTGAACGCGCCCATCTCCAGCCTGAGGACACCAGAGCAAGGGAAAGGGAGATTGAACTTCTCGATATATCTGGGTTCCGTTGTCCAATCGTCTGCTTCCATCCAACCACCAGCCAATCATCTGCCTCCATCCAACAAACCTCCTGACTGCCTCTCCTCCATCCATAAACCTCCTCTCAGGTCTTCCTCCAGACCTCCTCCAACCTCAGCATCCATCCATCCAGATCTTCTCCATCCCTCCTCTGGCCACGTCCAAACCATGTCAGTGTGACTTTATCTCCAGAACATCTACCATGCGCCGTCCCTCTGATGGACTCCTTCCCGATCCTCTCGGCATCTCCATCTCTGCCCCCTGTCTTCTCCTCGGTGTCCCCAAACCAGACACCATGGCTGCTCTTCACCTCCGTCTTCTCCCCCTTTCTTTTCATTCTGGCCGATATTCTTGTCTCTATCCGTTCCTACGTGCCTGCACGTGTCCCCCCATTTCTTCTCCACCCTCTCCATTGTTGACCTCCTGCACCTTCTTCATCTCCACCCCTTGTACCCTCAACGCTCCACCAGGGTCCGTCACGTATTCTGTCCTGTTCCCCGCGCCTCTCTAGATGTTCCTCCGGCTGCTCTCCGCTCCCACCTCGCAGTCCATGGAGGTTCTCGTCCATCAGCCTGTCCATCACCATCGTGAGCAGGTAGGAGCTCAGTGCAGGAGCTCCTCGGTTTACCTCCCTTATTAATACTAAAGTGGAAATGATGTCTTATTTCCGCCGACAGGAGGGGAATCCTTTGTGGAGGCGACACCTCTGCATCTGCACAGAAGAAGCGCCGATGTCCTGATGGTGCAGCAGATGTTCCAGGGGTCAGGGGTCAGGGGTCAGGGTTCATCTCCGTGATGTCGGTGACTTCCGGCGGCCCGGATGTGGACCGAACCGTCCGCGAACACGCACTTCCGCCGTTTGCGGACCAACTTCTTCTGCGGCGGTGGACGGCTTCTTCTGGTGCAGATGTTCCTCTGAGGGACATCAACTCTCCGCAATGCAGTCGACGGAAGGGGGTGGAGGTGGTGGAGGTGGTGAGTCACAGCTGGCTAACAGCTAACCTTCTCCATCCCGGGTTTAAGCTCCGGTGCCGACGTATCCCCCCTCCCCTCCCCGGCCCCACGCCAGGAACGGCTCACCGGACGCCCCCGGTCACGTCACGGGGAACTCACCGGCTAGCAGAGGCTCCGTTCGCCGCCTCCTCCTTCTGGATCTTCTGCGCTGCTAGCTCCAGACGACGCTCCTCCGGACGGCTCCCATTGTCACAGCATCAGCACCGCTCCGCTGTCTTCTGCGCGTCCACGATCGACTCACGCCGGCCAATCAGCGGCTCGGCTCGGCTGCTGAAGGGGGCTGAGGACCAATCAGATGTCTCGGCGGCGGATCGGGCCAATCAGGGCTCTCCTCCCCCTCCCCCTGTGGCCAATAGGACGTGGCCAGCGTGCAGATGCTGCGGAGGCTCTCGCGGCGATCCGGGCGCCACCGGAAGCGGAATTCTCCGCTGTAAACAAATTTTTGTGACGTTTGAAATCAGAGGAACAAACAAGCAGCGGCAGAGATGAACATCATCTTCTGTCCTCAACCAGGAGGACATCTTCATGCCGTCCTTGTTCCAGAGTGACAACTCGGAGGATGTGTTTGCCTTGCAGGTGGACACTCATGGACGCTCACCTCCTCACTGACCCGGAAAAACCACACGCCTGGAGACAAACATCAGCAGATGTTCATTCACTCCCTGTTTATGCAACCCTGGCTGAAAATGAGGTCAGGTCCTGGAGGAACGTGCAAAACATGTCTGATCTGAGAGGCTCCGGCTGGGAGGATGAGAGCGACGAGAACATCCGAACACCTGTGTCCACACCACAGAGTGGTCTTTGGCCCAGACTGGGAGAACTTCCTGTCATTTCAGAGCCCCACCGCCGCCATCAGCAGCAAACCACGTTTCTACCGCCCTCTCATCCCTTCTCCATCCAGGCGGTCGACCTGACCTGGAACAAGGTTCCTCCCGAGGACCCTGCCGCTTCCGATCGAAGGTGGAGCTCAACCTTTCCAAGAAACTGAGCTAGCATGAAGACATGTTTGATGTTTTTAATGTGGCGGCTGTGTGTTCTGAAGGTAGAACAGCAGACTGACATTAACCCTATGGGGACAACCCATTCAACAAACACACGCTTCCTTATATCATAGCAGCACTGGAGGTCTGAGTCAAACCCATGTCGTCCCAGAGTTCCCACCTCCTCCACGCCGGAAATATATTACTGTGCAAATAAATATTACTGTAATTAAGAATAAAAAGCCCGGAGTCGATGTGGCTCGGAGCTCTCGAGGTAGGTGAGAACATCAGGTGAGGAGCTCAGCTCCCTGGTCGGTTGACGATCCGACTTCGGTCCGGTGCGCCTCCACAGACCAGGAGGAGGTGTTTCATCTCTGCGGGACGTTCAAGTCTGATGATCCACGTGACCTTCTCACCGCTCACACGTTACACTGTTATAAACGGTTGTTCGGGCACAAGACCCGGGTCGATGCGTTTAGCGGCCACGGGAACGAGTCCAACGGAGGTGAGGATGTCCGAGTAGGGCGAGCGGCGGTCATGGAGCGGAACACGCGGCGAAGCGGAGCGGGCCGAGGGTTTCATCAGAGCACGATCTCCAGGTCGTAGGCGGTCCTCTCAGGTCTGACGTGCTTGCAGCAGGGAACCTCTGGAGACCTTCCCGATGTCCCCGGAGGCTCCTTCTTCACCACCTCCCGGTTGTGGACGCACGCTCTTTTGCTTAAAATATAATCGTAATTCCTGTGGACTTCTAGGAAGGCCGAGGTCAAGCGCTGAGGTGTGAAGATCTGCAGCGAGGGTGGGAGTTTGGGCCACTGGGGGAGGTGGGGCTGCACAAAGTCCGCAGGGTAGTTGGGGGGCTCGGACCTGGTCAGACAGGGCGGGAGGGGGGGGAGGGGCCTTTTCAACATCGGGACAGGGATTTCTGCGGGCACGCTGGTGCTGGTGAAGGAAGCCGGAAGCGGGAGTCTGGGGCTGTTGAGCTGGGGCTGGTGGACCTGCTTCACCTGGACCACGGCAGGCTTGTCCAGGGTCTCAGATGTGACCTCTAGGTCAGCCGTTGCGGCCGTAGGCGTCGAGGCGCCGGAGCTCTTCGCTTCTTCGGTCCGACTCGGCGCCGGCTTCTCCGGACGAGCTTCTACCGGCCGTGTTACGGCGCCCACGCGCTGGGGTTTCTCCTCGCCGCCTGCCGCAGACTCGGGCCTGGGCAGGAATAAAACGTGGTTGTGGCGTCGACAGAAGAGCACGCCGCACTGCGGGCACTTCCTGCCGTCTTTGACGTGCAGCAGCTTGTGTCGCTTCAGGTTGTGGGCTGAGGTGAAGGAGCGGTCGCACATGTTGCAGGGGAGGAGCGCGGACTCGGCGGGGACGTCGCTCGGAGACCCCATCTCCGGAGAGTCCCGAGGGAGCGGCCGCTCCTCTTCATGCTGCCGCCGGTGGTTGACAAACTGCGGGACGACGGCGAAGGTCTGGTCACACAGCTCACACTGGTAGCTACCCGCTGGCGTGACGAGAGGTTTGAGGAGCACCACGGGGCTGGTTCTGATCAGGGCCGTGACGCCTGCCGGGAGTTTAATTGAAGAAATGGTCTTTGCTCCGGGAGAAGTCGGTTCTGGTTTGGTTGCTTCGGTCGCAGCTTCGGTTTCACCCGCTTTAGTCGTTTTTTCCACTTCCTGCAAAAACAGATACACGTCAAAATGAAACAAACATATTTAAGTATCGTGAAAACACAGCGGGAGAACAGAAATCCAAAGGTGATGTTTCAAATACTGACAAGAGATACTGCTTTAACTTTGGCAGACAAATAAAGTGAAGTGTTTTTATTTTGGAGCAAAACTCCAAGAAGAAAACCACAACTTAGTCTGGAATCCCTGATATTTACTGTTCCAGGGTTATTTACCCTGTAACCAAAGGTACTCAGTAAACACTGGAACACATCTACTGGCTGGTACTTCCCTGCTCAAAAAAGACGTGACACCTTCACGTCACTTTGTTTTGGAAACTACGTCTGATGATCCAGAAACCAACAGTCCTGCAGCCGATCCTCGGGGTAAATGTTTGAGCCAAAATACAAAGTTGTGTTTTTTTGAGACACATTGGGGAAAGTAAAAGGTCGAGTCTGGTACCTTGGAAGCGGCTGGGATCTGAACCTCCTCCAAGAGATTATTTCTAGGTCTCAGTACAACAGGGGGTTGGTGGGTGACGGGGTCGTCATCTCCAGGCGGAGTTTGCTCTCTTTGCACACCGGCTGCTTGGCACAGACGGCCACGCTTCCTTCGCCCAAACAACCTTTTATGGACAAGATTGTAGAAAAGATTAGAGATGAACATCCACTCTGCTGCTCTGATGGAGACGTTAAAAAGACATGTTGACGCGGCAGGCATTTCATCTTTTGAACCGGCAAGCTACTCAATTACACTTCAACAATTGTAATTGCAGTGTAATTACGACTTAATTGCACTTCGCTGTCTAATTATTTGTGGACGTCTTGCTACCTTCTGTCTTCTGCCTTTCTGTTTATACTTATAGTCTTCTCTTTTTTGGATATCACAACAGTTACGCTGCTGTGACAAAGGAATTCCCCCGATGGGGTTCAATAAAGTTTATCTTATCTTAGCAACTCATTCGTTAACATGAGTAACCCATTCAGCTTAGCCCAACACCAACGGGTAAATATGGGATGACTCCCAAGTTAGGACTGAAGAACCTCTGGGGTGAGTGGAGGAAAGTCCTCAAGGAGTGAAATAATGTCCAGGTGTCACCAGAAGATCTGATATAAAGAGGCCGGGGCCTGGATGACTGGGAACCATCACAGACGTGTGTCAAAAAGTCCAAAACCTCCTTCCATTATCATTTGTGTTCCAAAACAAAACTATTTACTGTTAAAAAAATGTGTAATACACAGAGGAAACAACTTGTCGCACTTACTCGGAGCAGAAAATCTAATTCATTATTTACGCTAACATCATGTTTTGTTCAGAGATCTGACATTTACTTATCTCCAGCTCAACGTGAATTTTGGAGACGTTGGTTTGCGCAGAAGATAAAAAACACAGATGTTCTAATAAAAAAGGAGTGTTGATTTAAAATTAAAGACGAGGTTTGACCATTTAGGACAGTTGAACTGACAAAGTAAAACAACAACAACTAGCTTAGCTCGGATGCAGTAGCCGCTGTCAATTAACTTGTTGTAACGGACCGCTAGCAGTGTTACACCCAGATGATTTCCAGCCCGACGGGAGGAACGTTACGTGACCAAATAATTGTTTGGTGATACGATAATAAAACTTTTACACATTCGAAGTTAAACGTGAGCGACTGGTCGCGTTTATATTGTTTAAAAAACAAAGCCTAGCTAATGGGCTAAACTAGCTTAGCGGAGCGCAAGTTTCTCTTGCCTTCTCCTCTTCCTCTTGGAGCCCGGAGCCGGCTTCGGGATCGGAAACACGGACGGGACAAAGTCAACGCTCCGCTGGTCCATGGAAGCCCGTCCTGTGAACACACGCACACACGGCGGGTTGTTAGAAAGCGTCCCCCGCCGGTCCGAGCCGGCCGCCGTTCTTACCTGACACGAAATGAGCGCCGCAAATCCGGGCATTCATTCCCGGTCTGCCGGCGCGGTCGTTCCCCCGACTGATGGCTTCCAGCCACAGACGCCGGCGGTTGGCCTGAAACGGAATCTTACTGGACGGGATTCTGTAAAATTTAACTTTTTTGCCGACCAGAAGGCGACTTTCGCAGCCCGGCACCCAACATACGGACATTTTAAAAACTCTTTCTGTTTCGCTCCGGCGGAGGAAGTGGCGGAATCCTACTTCCGTTAAATGGACGCGCGCGCCTCTTCCACACCGGAAGCGAGGCAGCTTAGCCGCGGCTAGCTCAGCAGCTAGCTGATTATGCTATGGTGATTTGTATCCGTCAGCGGGTCGAACGCGAAGTAAATGACTCCTATATCACTTTAATTTCGGTGGAAACAACCGCTGAAATTAGCTGATTTGTTCCCCCTTTTACGCGTCTATTTGAAATATGTAAGCATCGAATAAAAATAAAAAGCTGGAAGGCTCGTTGTCTTTGGCCACACGGCGTACCGAGGCCCCCTAGTGGCCGAGGAACAATGTTTCCACACAATCTGATCTATTTATTGATTTTTAAATCGATTTCACAACACGTTTGTGTCTCTGGATGTAAAGGGAATAAAATTAAGACAAGTGTAATGGTCACAGATGTATCGTTGATTCATAGCTGTTTATAAGTAGTAACCAGAATGGGAATATATTCCATAATCCTCTGATTATTTATTTGTTTGAAACGTTCGACAGGGTCAAAGGCCGGAGCCAAACCCCCCACAACTCGTGGACATCTTTTTCACGTCTTGGCGGCCGACGGCGACCGACAGGTTCCATCGTGAGAGCGGAGAACTTCCTGCACCTCCAGAGACACCGCCAAGGGCACCTTGATGGCGCAGGGATGTGTTTCTCCTGCAGAGTTTCCCCCGATGCATATTCATCCTGCTGCTGGAGACGGCAGGCGGGGGAGGCAGACGGCGCCGTAACAATGAGCCCTGTTTTGAGACCTTCTCCTCGACGTCAGCGTGGAGGTGAGGAGCCTTCACCCACGCCCGGGGGGAGGAGGACATCATCTCCGGCTCAGTTTAACAGCGTCGTACTCGTCCGTTATGAGGAAACCCGGCAGTACAAGCAACCGTTCGGCCTCTCGTCTCAGCCGAACCTCCTGTGGGAGGAACCCGAGGAACCCCGGGAGAAGCGGCTGACGGAAAGGCCGGGGACCTTCTCACCGTGAGGAGGCGCTGAATGTTTGTATCTTCTGCGCTATTACAGCGTCAGTACTGAGGAGCAGATCCCAGACCAGCATGCTAACGTCTCCTCGGAAGGTTCCCGGCAGGAGGTCAGATGATGTGCTCAGACACGCACATCTGCAGGTCGGACAAAGTCTAGTCTTCTCCGAATCCAAGTCAGGCTTCGAGTCCGTGCTGGTGTTTCACCAGTAGGTGTCAGCCTTGTCTGACATCTCAGTCCAGCCAGGAGGAACCGTTAGCACCTGGTCCCAGAGAGCAGACAGGGATCCACCTTCCTGTTGATCCAGGGGTCCAGGTGGAGCCACGTATTCAACATATAGATCGGTCACATGATCGGCGGCAGCGGCTCCTCACAGGGAATGTTGAACGTTCCTACCTGGAGATGAATGCGTGGTCCTCCTCCTCCTCCTCCTCCTCCTCCTCCTCCTGAAGGTGACCCCTCCATCTGCCCCTCCCTGCTCCTGCCAATGCCTGGTTTTTCCCTCTGCAGGGAAGGTACAGTACCGAGGATCTGAACCCCGGCTCACCATCTCACCCGCTTCCTGAGGACCTGCTTTGTTTCCTGCATCCGTGCGTGTGTGTGTGTGTGTGTGTGTGTGTGTGTGTGTGTGTGTGTGTGTGTGTGTGTGTGTGTGTGTGTGTGTGTTAGGGCTGTTTTGATTCCATGCTCATCCTCTGGAGTTTGAAGATGAAGTGCATTCATTCATTCATTCAGGGATATTCCTGGTGCACATTGTTGCTTTGGCATATTATGGGATGTGTGTGTTACTAACCTGCTGACACTGCAGGGGGGGGGCTGCCATCACTCAGCTGTCAGCGGTGGAGGTTCAGGCTCTGCATGGCAATTACACATTCATTTCACACTCACTCACACACACACACACACACAAAACCTATCTTGCTCTGCACTCACTGCAGCCCCTGACACACACACACACACAAAAACACACTCCCAGTCCTGCTCTGCTCTCATTCCAGACCCCTCCTCTCTCTCTTTTACACACACACACACACACACACACACACACACACACACACACACACACACACACACACACACACAATTCTGCTCCGCTTTCACTCCAGACACCCCCTCCATCCCTCTCTTTACATACACACACATGCACACACACACACACCTCTGAAAAAAACAACAAATCCCAGAATGGAATAGTGTGAAATGTGTGCGTGCATGTGTGGGATGTGTGTGTATGTGGTGTGTGTGTGTGTGTGGGGTGTGTGTGTGTGGGGTGGGGGGGCAGAGCCCCACTAATGATATATTGATTTGGCTCAGCCTGGGGCACATACACAAGGGTGTGTGTGTGTGTGTGTGTGTGTGTGTGTGTGTGAGGGGGGGGGGGCTTAAAAACACCTTGGTGGGATAAGTTGTGCCTATTACACGCTAATAGTGGGTGGGGGGGCGTAAACACCTGGGCACGGCTCACACAAGTGTGTGTGTGTGTGTGTGTGTACCCCGAGAGGAATCTGAGGGGGGGTTGATTGTGCCTGTGAATGTGTGTGTGTGTGTGTGTGTGTGTGTGTGTGTGTGTGTGTTTCCTGTGGCTGTTAAAGCAGCTATTTATCAGAAGCTGGTCAGTGGGGATCGGGGGGCGTAAGTAAAAGATGTTAATAGCAATTATTTAAGGCGTCGCCGTGGTAACAATGGAGACCATATCGATCCGGCGAGTCAGAGGAGAACAGGAGGGCGGACGGAGTGTTAGAGTTGTCCATCTTCATCAGGACCAACACTTCTCATTGTTTGGAACAATGGACGAACCATGAAGATGCGAAGATGGTGTGTGTGTTTGTGTGTGTGTGTGTGTGTGTGTGTGTGTGTGTGTGTGTGTGTGTGTGTGAATGAATTAGTCAGGGAACTGGTTTTGGTCTGGCTGAGATGTTCCTGGCTCCATCCAGGCTGCGGAGGAGGACTCAGCTGTAGCTCCTCCATTAATAAGCCCCTCGGCCCCACAGGTAAAGAGGTAATCACACACACACACACACACACACACACACACACACACACACCCCAGAGTGCCGCAGGGCTTCCCTTCCACTACCACTAATCCCTTTGTCTTCCAACCTGATGCTTCAGCTCTGCTTTCATCCTTCCATCCTTCCTTCCTTCCTTCCTTCCTTCCTTCCTTCCTTCCTTCCTCTCAGGCTCTCCTCACCCTGGTGCCTCCTCCCTGCTTACAGAGGAAACAACAATATTAGACTCACATATAAACTATTTCTCTTTCCTGATTAACGTTTTGCATCCCAAATCTGTTTGGTGGATGATCGCACTTTTGGCTCTGGTCTAATTCTAGCTACAGATTTGTAGTTTTATTTGCTAATTTGTAGTTTTAATTCCCGATTTATATATTTTTTTTCCTCATTTGTAGTTCTAATTCTCGATCTGTAGTTTTATTTCCCAATTTGTAGTTTTAATTCCTGATTTGTATTTTTAGTTCACTATTTCTAGTTTCAATTCATGATTTTTAAAGTATTCCCTGATTAATTGTTGCTTTTTCCAATTTTTAGTTTTATTTCCTGACATGTAGTTTTATGACACCTTTGTTACCAGGGCATCCCTAACACTGCTCTCCCTCTCTTTGCACCCCTTCCCTTTCACAAGAACAGCCAATTAGTTGCCATAAAATATGTCCCCCCCCCCCACACACACACACCCACACCCACACCCACACACCCACACACACACACACACCCCTCCAGCTCGTGGGTAGCAGAATGAGGCGAGGACGGGAATAAAGAGCAGAGATGAGTGAAGGTTTGAGAACCCTGATGGGCTGACATTGGGGAGCCCCCCCCCCCCCCCCCCCATCCCGTATCCCTGACGACCGTGAAAAGCCATTAATTTGTGGAGGCGGCCTTGCAGCAGACTGGATCAACACACACTCACACACACACCTGAGGGCTATTGAGCAGGACAAAGAATGGCAGTGTGTGTGTGTGTGTGTGTGTCTGCCTCCTTGTCAATAAAACAAAAATAATCATAATTAGGGGTCCACTATTACATAATTAACATCCCCCCCTCCACACACACACACACACACACACTGTTCCTGTGTGATGGCGCTGGCTGGTGGCGGCGGGTCGGCGGGGGCTGATGGGTAATTCCACGCTCAGCGGGCGCTCGGACGATTAGCAGGCTGTGGAATAATTGGGGTACAGCAGCTTTGCATGGGCATGCACACACACACACACACACACACACACACACACACACACACACCAGGAAAGCTGCATTGAGCTGCTCTGAGTGACCTGCAGGTTGTTCTAAGCGACAGTGTCCCAGTTGGACCAGACCACCTGCTGCTCCACACCTCCTCTCCTCCCTCCATCCCTCCATCCCTCTTTCTCCTCCCTCCATCCCTCCTCTCCTCCAAGTCTATCATCTCACCATCTCTCCTCTCCCCTCCATCATCTGGAGATTGTTCAAGCCACGGCCCTGAAATGTGGCCGCCGGCCTCCGCAGGCTACCGGCGCACCTGTCAGCCATTATCCCAACCATGACACACACACACACACACACACACACACACACACACACACACACCCTGAGAGGCTCAGGGCGGTAAATAAATGATGAGAACACTTGAAATTCTGCCAGAGTTCCTCACTGAGCCTCCTGCACACTGAAGGGAGGAGGCCCTCGCTGGGAGAGAAACACCAGGCTGCTCTTCTTATTTTTTTCACAACGCATTTCTTTTTTCTCGCCCTCCACCCTCCATCCTCAACCCTCCATCCTCCACCCTCAACCCTCCATCCTCCACCGCTCCCTTTGTATCCCCCCTTTGAAATCCTCCTCTGAACTTATCTGGTGTCTCCTTCCTCCTCCTGAGTGAAAAGTGTGTGTGCTTAACTCTCCCTCCTCTTTTCTCCTGTGCACGGCCGGCGTGCACGTAGCAGGAAGGGCATCGTAGATGGAGGGTGGAGGTGATGGTCCAGACGTGACCCCCCCCCAGCGCCGGACCTTCTCCAAACAGAGCAGGTGGCCTTTCATGTTCATAGGAAGATCTGAAGGCTCTGACGGCGGCCGCGAGGGGCGGCCATGTTTATGTTTGAGGAAGTACCTGTGCCAGGGGGAGCTGAGACGCTGAAGCAGCAGCAGACCCCAGGAGGTGGCGGAGAACCTCCTGGAGAACAGAGTTCCAGGTGGAGGTGAGGGTGGTGCTGGACCTGCGGTGGGCAGAAGCTCCTGGAGGTCAAAGGTCAGGGACGGGGCGTCCAAGTAAACACTCCTTTGAATGTAGGGCGGAGTTCGGAGGAAAGACTGCATGATAGCATTAGCCACATTAGCAGCATTAGACACGTTAATATCATTAGCCACATGTGTAGCTTTAGCCACATTCGGAGCACAAGTCACATGCTAGAATTAGCCAAATTAATCGCTTTAGCCACCTTAGTCGCTTGAGACAGATTAATAACAATAACCGTGTTAGATTTATACGCCTTGGTTTCATTAGACACAGGATAGCATTAGCCACTTAGTAGCATTAGACACATGATACCATCAGCCACATTAATAGCTTTAGCCACATTCGTAGCCCTAGACACATTAATATCATTAGCCACATGACAGCATTAGCCACATCAGTAGCTTTAGCCACATCCATAGCTTTAGCCACATTCGGAGCACAAGTCACATGATAGAATCAACCAAATTAGTTGCTTTAGCCACCTTAGTCGCTAAAGACAGATTAATAACAATAACTGTGTTAGATTTATACGCCTTGGTTTCATTAGACACAGGATAGCATTAGCCACTTAGTAGCATAGCAGTATCAACCATGGTAGTATTAGCCATATTAGTAGCCTTAGACACATTAGTAGCATTAGCCACATGCTAAACAAAAGAATTCATCTGAACGAACCTGATGTTCTACTTGAAACTGAGGTAGGCGGGGCTTTGGGGGCGGGGCTTTGGGGGCGGGGCCTGGAGCGGTGCCTCCGTCCCAAACGTCGGTGAAGACATGAACGTGAACATGGGAGATGGTGAACGGACGCAGGAGATGATCAGCAGAGCTTCAGAGAGCTGAGAACAGGAGGTGGACATGGAGAGTCAGACGTGGCCCTGCATCTCCACCAGGACCATCCTGAAGGTGAAGCTCAGCCCTTCATCTGAATGCGAGGCCAGACTCCTGCGCTTCTACCTGCTTCTGGGCTTTTCTCCAGCAGTCCTTCTCCTGCTCCCCGTCCTGGTGAAGCCAGGAGGAAGAGGAGAACCCTTCAAACCCCTCAAACCCCTGGTGGTCACCCATGCTTTGCTGGTCGGCTTGCGGCTCTCCTGCCTGCAGAAGAGAAGGGAGAGGAGGAGGAGGAGGCAAATGAGGTGTGGGTAGAAATCATGGGGGGGTGAAAGGGAGAGAGAGAGAGGATGGAGGGAGGATGGAGGGAGGATGGAGGGAGGATGGAGGGAGGAGGGGCAGAAGCCCAGCCCTGGAAATGAGAAAGAGGGTGTGAGAGCAAAGAGGAGGAGGAGGTGTGAAGAATTCATCTCATCAGTTGTAGAGGAGCATCGAGCAGATCAGACCGGCTCTCCCACCGCGGGGGGACGAACGCCCTTTGTGCCCCTTCCTTCTCCTCTTCCTCCTCCTCCTCCTTCTCCTCTTCTTCCTCCTCCTCCTCCTCCTCCTCGTCCTCCTCCCTCTTCTTCTCTTCCCGCCGCAGCGCATTTCCCGCCACGCCTGGGAAGCGGCGAGGCGTCTCCTCCGACCATCTCCGCTCCTGCAGATGGAGCTCCGCCGCTGAGGTGGCGGAGGAGCTGCTGCTCCACCTGCAGGGTGGACCTCCTCCACCGGGCGGCTGGGGAGGAACTTTACTCCGGTGAAGACCTTCTGCAGACTTGGATGTCTTTTTCTCAAGTTGGGACGTGTCTGGAGCAGAGGTAGCCCCCCAGTGTGTGTGTGTGTGTGTGTGTGTGTGTGTGTGTGTGTGTGTGTGTGTGTGTGTGTGTGTGTGTGCAGCCGCTCCATCTCCTGGGCCGAGATGGACCTGTCAGGCAGGTCTCCAGCCTCGGCCGGTGTGAAAGTTTGCGTGGAGCTCCTGGGAGCTGGACGGTGAGGCTGGAGGACAATGAAGGCAGGAGGATGTAGTTAAGGAGGAACGGCGGAGAACGATCGAACCTCCAGGTTCCACCTGCTGAGCGTGAAGGTCGAGACGCCCTTTGGAGCTCCGTGTGAGGAGCCGGAGTCCGAAGCTCTCGCTCCGCTCGTCTGATCCGGGTCGTCGCCGCCGCCTCGGCCCGCCCCTCCCTCACGGACCTCCTCTCCACAGCCGTGGACGCTGGAGGCATCTCGCCGGCCAGGAGAAGTTATCTCAGAGGGTTCCTGGAAAGCGGGAGGACTCGGGAGCGCCGGGAGAACACGGGTGACGAGGATCGCCGCTGTTGAACTTCTTGAAAGAGCTGGAGGAGCCTTTGTGGAGGGGAGGGTGTCCTCCTGGAGTTTCTCCTGGGCGGCTGTCCTTCAGCTTCCAGGACCTCAGCAGACACAGGCAGCTGGAGCTCCTGGAGGACCAGGAGCTCCTCCTCGCTCTCCTCCGGAGTGGAGCACCCGCCACGGGGACCAGAACTTCCTGCCATGGAGACAGAGGGGGGGGCAAGACTGGGACGCTTTGAGACCATCTGGAAACCCCCCCGGACCTGAACATCTGGAGGACCAGGAGAAGAGGAGCAGTTTGAAGTGTGTGTGTGTGTGTGTGTGTGTGTGTGTGTGTGTGTCAGGCAGGGATGCTCCTCGTGTGGAGCTGAGGAAGGGGAAGCTTGTGAGACCCTGTGAGTGAGGGTGGGGTCCTCCCTCAGCCACAGACAAAGACCTCCACGTGGGGGGGGGGGCTGGACGCCACCATGGGCTGCAACATGTGTGTGGTCCAGAAGCCTGAGGAGCAATACAGAGTCATGTTCCAGGTGAGTCCGTCTGCTGCACCGTGAAGATGATGATGATGATGGTGGTGCTTGTTTTGTGATGAGGAACGGGGGGGTAGAACTCGGCCAAAGTGTTGTGGGAGAGATGGGTTGCCACGGTTACCGCCTCAGCACCACTCGTGCTCCCTGGGCGGGGAACAAAACCCAAAGCAAGGAGAACCTGGACCTTTTGAGCAGGGATGGAGGTGCAGCTGGAGGAGCAACATCTCTACTGGTGCTCCTCCATCAGATCCTGCAGATCAGGAGGAACCTCCCAGCCTGCAGGCACGGGATCAGGGAATAATATTCACATTTCCTTGAAACCTCTAACAAATCGCTTCTGTGTGTGTGTGTGTGAGAGAGAGAGAGAGAGAGAGAGCGTGAGTATGTGTGTGTGAGTGTGTGTGATCACACCGGTGGAGTCCGTTTTACAATCGACAAGCCCTTCCAGGGAGGGGCGGCGTCCACGCCTCTCCAGGTCAGATGGTCCAAGTGGGTCAGTGGGCGCCACACACACACACACACACACACACACACACACACACACACACACACACACACACAAAAGCGAGTTTATAATGACCATAATGTCCCCCCAGCCCTGATTGGCCGTCCTCCAGCCCAGAAGACAGACAGTTAATGACATCCTTCAGAAGTTCAGGTGTTTCTGAGTGTGATGGAGGTCGGCGGCGTGCTCCTCCACCCAGCTCCTCCACCTCCTGCAGGGTGGAGGAGCTGGGTGGAGCTGGCCGGAGGGCGGCGAGCAGGTTCTTCTGGAATCCATCCGGTGCATAATTCATCTTCTTCTCGCCCACAAGCAGTAGAACCCCCCCCTCCGCCAGCCACTCCCTGCTTTCTCTCCCTCTGCCGCTGCTTTCAAAGGGAGGCGGTAACCATGGCAACCGCTGTCATTAAACAAACCCTCGTGTGTTTCCGCTCGCGCCGACCCGACGAGACGCCCCGACGCTCCCTGGCGAAGAGGAGTTCCACCGCCATGAAGGCGGGGCCGCTGTGTCACGGCACGCCAACGTCGTCCATCCGGCCCACAACCATTCAAACAGTCACTCAGAGGGACGTCATCACAGAGTGTTAGCATGTTAGCATGTTATAACACATTAATGAGCAGTGTTAGCATGTTATAACACAATAATTAGCAGTGTTAGCATGTTATAACACAATAATGAGCAGTGTTAGCGTGTTATAACACAATAATGAGCAGTGTTAGCATGTCGTAACACATCGATGAGCAGTGTTAGCATGTTATCACACATTAGCGATCAGTGCTAGCATGTCGTAACACATTAATGAGCAGTGTTAGCATGTCGTAACACATTAATGATCAGTATTAACATGTCGTAACACATTAATGATCAGTGTTAGCGTGTCGTAACACATTAATAAGCAGTGTTAGCGTGTCGTAACACATTAATGAGCAGTGTTAGCGTGTCGTAACACATTAATGAGCAGTGTTAGCATGTTATAACAGAGTTATAAGCAGATTAAGAGACAGTGGACATCACTTTAAATGAGAATCATCTGTTAGCTTCTAGGGGCTAACGCCTGTTCTCCCATGTTAGTCAAATGCTAATGCAGAGTTTGTTGTTGTTCTAGTTATATATTTTGTAATGTATCGGCGCCCCCCCGCTCTTTAAAGGGCGGTCCGTGTTTATTTCCCACGAGCCTTTGCTTTGTTTACATCCAACTCTGTTTACACTCCTGTTCCCCGAGCCCCCCCGCTGTGCTTTGAACTCGCCGCATCTCTTTCATCTCCCCTTCGCGTTGTCTCCGCCCCCAGCACCCGCCCTCCTCGCCGCCGCCGCCGCCACGCCGCCGCCACGCCGCCGCCAGCCCCCCTGCGGCACCGGCTGCCTTCTTATTTTTGTCATTTGCACGTAGAAGAAGGATTGAGAGTGTGATTAGCATCGCGGCTGGGAGGAGAACCCATGACCTACTAACCCCGAGATGAACGCCATGACCTCACGGGCACCTCTCAACACACACACACACACAGAAACACACACACACCTTCCGTCAGTCACAGCGGGGGAGGAACTCTGATTCTCTTCCATACGACATCCATGTTGGTGCCAAGGGTCGCAGCAACTAGATTTACATGAGGGTATTAGCTTAGCATGTAGCACCGCGACCTCTGACCTCGAACGCAACGGAGGGTGATCCCTCTGGATCACAGCAGGTTCCTCACTGTGATTGGATGAAGGCTCCTTCACACTCCACACGGACTCATGCATTCTTTATCCACGCATGAACATGAGCGGGGAGGACACACACACACACACACACACACACACACACACACACACACACAGTAGACAGACAGTGGCGGTCTCCCAGGGGACAGGAGTGCTGAGGCAGCGCGGTGAAAGAACCCGGAGATAACAGGCCGGGGAATGATGGTCGGCATGGAAACACAATGGCGGGAGAGGAGGGGACGCCGGGGTGGAAACCAAATCAGAAAAAGAAAGGGCGTAGAAATGTGGCGAGAAAGTTGCAGCGCTCTGCCGCCGCAGGCCAACATTGATTTGACACGCAATTACTGGCAGAGGAAGAGGAGTGTGTGTGTGTGTGTGTGTGTGTGTGTGTGTGTAGGCCAGCTGGTGTTACGGAGTTATGAGGAGGTGTGACAGTAAAGAGTGGATGGACCTTCTTGTCTTCTGCTCTC
Organism: Fistularia commersonii; assembly: GCF_037954325.1. Taxonomy (NCBI): domain Eukaryota; kingdom Metazoa; phylum Chordata; class Actinopteri; order Syngnathiformes; family Fistulariidae; genus Fistularia; species Fistularia commersonii. The sequence goes on along the minus strand of NC_141297.1, from coordinate 768,937 downwards.
CTGATCTTCTTGCCGATGTTCCTCCAGGTGAGCGGGAAGGAGCTGACCCGTCTGTCCGCCGACCCCGCCCTGGACGTGCGCGACCCCGTGCTGTCCGCCGTGCTGCGGCGCGGCGTCCGAAAGCGCGGCCCGCCGTCGGGGTCGTCGCCGGTCACCATGGGAACGGCGGACTGCGTGGACAGCTGCACCCAGACGGACATCAGCTTCCAGCACATGTTGCCTCTTGGCAGGAACGTCCAGCATCCCTGCGGAGCTCCGCCTCCACCCGAGCCCCCGCCGTCACCCCCGCTGCCGCTACTCCTGGAGCCATACCTTCTCAGCGAGCTGTGAGTGTGTGTGTGTGTGTGTGTGTGTGTGTGTGTGTGTGGACCTGAAGGTTGGCGTCTAACCTGCCTCCTCATCTTCAGCTTCACGGAGCCCGTCTACTACGACCCCACGGACTACTTCGACGTCTCGCAGCACGAGGTGGACCGGCAGGACGAGCTGGAGTACGAGGTGAGGAGCCTCCTCGCCGCCCGATGGGCTCAGAAGATCCGGAGAAGACGCGGCGTCGCTAACGGACGCGCCGTCTGAACGTTCTTCTCTCCACCCGCCCCAGGAGGTGGAGCTGTACAAGTCTCGCCAGCAGGACAAGCTGGGCCTGACGGTGTGCTACAGGACCGACGACGAGGAGGATCTGGGGATCTACGTAGGAGAGGTGAAGATGTTTATCTTTGGAGAACAGGTAGTGGGTTGTTCTTGACGGATCCCGCTCTCCGTCCCCCGCAGGTGAACCCCAACGGCATCGCCGCCATCGACGGACGCATCCGGAAGGGCGACAGAATACTGCAGGTACGGCGTCGCTCCCGCCGCAGAGCCTTCAGCTCCTCCAACTCCAGAGCCGACCACCGTGCGGATGGACTTGGCCGTTGCTTTGGAGTTGAAGGAGCTTCTACCAGGATCCACATGACTCCTCCTCCTCTCTCTGGTAGATCAACGGCGTGGACGTCCAGGACAGGGAGGAGGCCGTGGCCTTCCTCACCAGGGAGGACAGCACCAACGTCTCCCTGCTGCTCGCAAGACCGGAGATAGAGGTGAGGAAACCGATGCGGAGGAGGACGCTAGATGTTCTGGAGATGAAGTCACACTGAGATGGGCTGGAGGAGGGGTGGAGAAGATCTGGGTAGAAGGAAGCTGAGCTTGGTGGAGGTCTAGAGGAAGACCAGCGCCACGGAGAGAAGAGGCAGGTGATTGGCTGAGGGGCAGATGGAGGCAGGTGATTGGCGAGAAGCAACATGCTGATAGTTTTGCATGCATTCAAGCAAACCAGGACTTCAGACCCACCAGGAGGACACGGGGGGGGGGGCAGAGACAAATAGCTTGTTATCTCAGCCCTAATGTGGAGCTGCTTTGTTTGGTTCAAGGTCACCCTCTGCAGATATGAGGTTTTGTGTAACACACACACACACACACACACACACACACACACACACACACACACACACACACCTGGACCCGACCATAAAAAGAGACAGTGTCTGCAGTCGCAGACAGACGGGATGCGGCGGGAGGAGCGGGAATCTCTATGCAGGCTGCATTCACACTCACAGGGAGCTGGAGGGCAGCTTTAAAGGGAGCTCATTAAAAGCAGCTCTCTCTCTCTCACAAACACACACACACACACACACACACACACACACACACACACACACACACACACACTCTCTTTCACACACACACACTTTAAATATGCCCTCGGATCCGTAGTGATGAGCACCGGCGCTACCTGTGAGATTTACGTGGGCGAGGCCCCGCATTAAGATTCCGGGGGAGCGGCGAGGAAACGCCAGAGCCCAGATTAAGGCTTCATCCAGCGCCCTGAGGGAGGGGCTGAGAACAGAGATCAAGATAATCAATAGCCGGCCGAGAAGCCGGAGCGGCGTCGGCGTTCAAGCGCGGCCAATTAGGAGAGCTTTCCCAGGAACGAGGATCACACGGGACGGATTCCACACGTGTCGCTCCCGCAGGCTGACGGCGATCTGCAGGAGGCGGTCAGGACTGGTCTTGGTGGAGAACATCATCTGGAGTGAGTGGTCCTTCTGCAGGAAGGAGAGGGAGTTGAGTAAAGCGGGGCGGCTGCCGCCACCTAGTGGTGGGTACGAATACTGCAGGGAGCTGCAGGTTTTGGAAGAGGAGGAAGGGCGGGATCCTTTGGACGCTCCTGGGGGGTCCGACATGTCTTCTCATGCGTGTTGTCTTTCCCCTTCCATGTGGACGCCCACGCCCTGAAGAACGACCCCCCGCTGGACCCGGAGGAGCTGGACCCGGACCCCCTGGACAACGCCGTCCCCCCGCCCGCCGGACCCCGCGGCGCCTCGGGCGTCGGCGTCCCCGGCCGCTCGCCCGGCGGCGAGTCGCCCGCCTTCCTGCGGACGGTGCTGAGCAACAGCCAGGAGCTGGACAGCGGCGTGGGGCGCACGGACGAGAGCACGCGCTGCGAGGAGTCCTCGGAGCACGACCTCCTGGGAGAAGATCACACCAGCGCCTCCAACACCAACGCCACCAACACGCCCGGCAGCATGCGCAGGTTCCTGTCCTGCCGGGGCGACACCCCTCCCCTGCTGCGCTCCCAGGACCTCCAGTTCAGCTCAGACTCCCTCCTGGGCCTGGAGCAGCAGGACCGGCCCGAGAGGCCCGAGAGGCCCGAGAGGCCCGAGAGGTCCGAGAGGTCCGAGCCGCCGAGGACCACGATGCCCGGGCTGACGGAGGAGGAGTGCGAGAGGTACAAGGAGCTCCTGGAGATCAAGTGCTACTACGACAAGCACGGCGGCGGCCTGCCGGCGGCGGGGGAGGGGGGCGTCCCGCTGGACGTCAACCGTAACGAGAGCTTGACGCGGCACGAGATGACGCTGCTGGAGGAGGAGCTGCGCCACCTGGAGTTCAAGTGCCGCAACATTCTGAGGGCGCAGAAGATGCAGCAGCTGAAGGAGCGCTGCCTGAAGGCCTGGCCCCCGGAGGAGAAGAGCGCCGCGGGGGCGGCGGCCGGCAACGAGGCGGGACGCCACGCCCTCTCCGACATCAACGAGCTCCCGGAGCGGGAACGCTCGGACAAGGACAGCACCAGTGCCTACAACACGGGGGGCGAGAGCTGCAGGAGCACCCCGCTGCTCCACGAGCGCCACCCTTCACCCTCCGCCCGCGGCCTGGAGCCCGGAGAAACCCCCGGCCTCCTCCCGCCCCCGTCCTCCGGGCCGCAGGACGACCTCGACCGGCCGTTCTCTCCCCGCGGCTCCCGGCGGCGGGGCGGCGAGGCCAAGCCGGGACCCCCCGGCCGAGAGGAGGCGCCCAGGAGGGGCTCCGAAGGGGGGGCGGGACGGGGCCACAGGTCCGGGGGGCGCAGCGCCGAGAACAGCCCGTACCTTTCCCGCCGGCACACCGAGACCAGGCCTCCGCGGCGCTACCTCAGCTGCGTGCAGCTCAGGTCCCCCAGGGAAGAGGCGGCGGCGGCGGCGGGCGGCGGGAGCGGAGACGCCCCCCCGCCCCCGTCACCGCCGCCGCTCCCCGCCTCCCCCCGGATGGAGTGGAAGGTGAAGATCCGCAGCGACGGCTCCCGCTACGTGGCCAAGCGTCCCGTGAGGGACCGCCTGCTGAAGGCCCGCGCCATGAAGATCCGGGAGGAGCGCAGCGGCACCACCACCGACGACGACGCCGTGAGCGAAATGAAGATGGGCCGCTACTGGAGCAAGGAGGAGCGCAAGCAGCAGCTGCTCCGAGCCCGGGAGCAGCGCCGCCGACGCGAGTTCATGATGCAGAGTCGTCTCGACTGCCTGAAGGAGCGCGAGAAGGAGCAGGGCGGCGGCGGCCAGCAGGGGGCGCCGCAGCAGGACCCCGCCTCCATCCTGGAGCTGTGCCACCGCAGGAGCATGAAGAAGCGCAGTCGGAGAATCCTGGACAATTGGTTCACCATCCAGGAGCTGCTGGCCCACGGGAGCAGGTCCGCCGACGGGAAGAAGGTCTACAACCCCCTGCTGTCCGTCACCACCGTCTGAGCGGAGCTTCTTCAGCAGGACTTGGACCAGAGAAGCACAGAAGAAACGCAGGTCTGACCGAAAGCAGAACGTGAGCTGATCGGACGGACCGGTCCGAGGAGGAAGGTCCACACTCTCCCGCCGGACCAAACGGGCCTCGGCGTTCCTGCCGGGGTCTTCTGACCTCTTTACGTTCAAGAAGCGATGGCGGATCACCGGCCGTTTTCCAGAAGAGTCCCTGGACGAATCTCCGCGGCTGATTGGCCAAGAGAGGCTGCGCCGAGACTTTCGCTTTTCTACAAGTTTACTGTGAATAAGTTTTGTCGTGGTGTAAAAAGGCTCCTCGGTGTGGTGAGAAGACCTGTGCCTTCCCTGTGGCCCCCCCACCCACAGAGCACAATCTCCATGGAGACGGGGGGGGGGGGGGGGGGGGGGGGTTAAGTACCCCTGAGACCAGCGAGCTCCACCCCGCCCACCTTCAAGGTCCATATGCAACATCTCACCCATGATCCTTTGCTTTAGAAAAAATACAAAAAGACAAAAAAAAAACCCCAGGTCTTCATCAAGCCCGAGTCCTTCTTCTCCAGGAGGACGTGCATGCCCCCCCCCACGTGGATGTCTTTATCAACCATAATGTTAGCGTAGAAACAGAGGACTCGTGTTTGTGGTTCTGGTGTCGTGGCGCCCGCCGTCCACCTCTGCGGCGGCTTTTTCTAAATAAACCCTGTGCTGATGGTGAACACCAACACTCTGCTGTCACTCTGGCTCTCCTTCTCCTAAAAAAGACAAGCCCACGGGTCCTAAACAATTCTAAACCTTTATTTTTCTAACAAGTGAAAAGAAACAAAGGCAACATTAAAATGAAGTTTATACACAAACTCACGACAACTGTGTGTCTGCAATATCAATAATAATAATAATAATAATAATAATAATAATAATATAATCATTTTGAACCCAGGAAACAATGAACTGTGACAAAGTGAGTTACAGTGAAGTTACCTTAGCTTCAGGAGGGCCGGGGAGGAGGACAGCTCAAACTGAGAGGAATAAAAAGAGTCAAGAGGATGGGAACTTAAAAAAAGGTGTCCCGGGGAGGGGAGGGGGAGGTCGGGGGGGGGGCAAAGCCAGGGGCTGGGGGGGCGGAGGGGGCAGAAGTGGGGAGAAGGGGGGGTCTGTTCTGGGAAAGTAGCACCAAAAACATTAATGCCTGTTTCAAACACTTCTCAGAATGTAACCCATTGCTTCTCAGAACGCTCGTCCCCTGGAAACAGCTAAGGAGAACCGAGGAGTCGCCGTGGGAGGGGTGAAGGGTGAAGGGTGAAAGGTGAAAGGTGAAGGGCGGAGGGCGGAGGGCGGAGGGGCCCGGCGTCCGGACGGGGCCGGACCTTGTCCTTTGGAGTTGAACGGGGTCGGGGGTAAACGGGGCATACTGACCTCAGAGACGACTCGACAGCCACGACACTGCTACCACGGCCGGCCCTCGGCGCTCACAGCCCGGCACGCTCGGGGCCCAAACAATCATGGGGTGACACGGTGGAGTGTACAACTAGAGTCACTGCTCCTTTTGGGTGAGGAGGGGGGGCAGGTGGGGCGGGGGGGGGGGCGGGGGGGGGGATGTCCTGCATCGTCCTAGAACACGTCTTCCGTCGCAGAAAAGCTCCGTTCTTCCGCTCCTCGTCGACTCGGGCGGATCCGGCGCCGACCATCACAACTCCTGTGCAAGAAGGCGTCGGAAAGCAGAAGGTCATGAACCCGGGTCAGCGCACGCGGCGCCGCGGGGAGGCGTTGGCGGGCGGGCGGGCGGGCGTACCTCCGAGCGGACCTGGACAGACAGGCGCGGGGCCGGGCTGAGGGGGCACGTCTTCTTGGACTCGGTGGCCTCCAGCGACGAGGCCCCGGCCCCTTCCGGCGCCCGGTGGCTTTTCCTCTTCCGTTTGGCGTCCTTGGTCCGTCCGCGGCCGCTCCTCCGCTGCTCCTCCAGCTCGATCTGAGGAGAACACGGACCACCAGGTCAGAAGATCAGCCCCGGCTCTCGTCCGCCGCCGCATCTTTTACATTCAAGGACATTTCTGTGGAGCTGCGACCGGGTCCGGACTAGAATCTTCTTCGGGCTCCCCGACATCTAACTGAACCGGTGGAGAAGCGAACGGTACCCACGGTATGACGGACCATAGAAAGAGACTTATTCCAGGAGGTTCTACAGGGATGAAGTGAGAAACCTCTCCCGAGGAGCAATTAAGAACCCTGGATAAAGCAGCTGGAGAAGTTCCTTCCCCTCTGAGCCGCTGCCTCGGACAGAACCCTTCCTCTCTACTCCGTTCTCCAGCTGCTCCTTTTCATTTGCCCCGCAATTTCGACCCGGGTTTCCCAGAAGACGCGGCGAGAAGACGAGGACCGCCATCACGTTCACGCTTTTGGTTTTGGTGGTTTTTCGTACGCGGCGGAGAACCCAGAAACAAATCCCCGAGGGGGCCGACCTGGATGAGCGTGTGCAGCGTTCCTCTGGGCGGCTCGGAGGCGGCCTGCAGGACTCTGCTGATGATCTGAGTTTGGTCCAAGGACACCTCCAGCAGGTCTCCCTCCAGCTGCAGCTCTTCCAGTCGCTCCCTGGTCGCCGGAGAGATCTCCACCACGCGTCCTTTGAGCGAGGGCAGCAGAGGCAGCAGGGAGCCCACACCTGGCGGGAGGCGGAGGGACGCCGTCAGGTCCGGGCGCCGTCCGGCGCCCTCCCGCCGAGGAGCCTCCGTCTTACCTGTCACGCTGGACTTCTTGCCGACGCCGTTTTCACACCGAGCCTGCGGGAGGAGCCGTGACAGTGAGACAACGAGCGCGGGGACGTCCAGAACAGGATTCCAGAACAGAGAGCGGACGTTGACCTGAGTGCCGTTGCTTTCCTTGAAGTTCTTCTTCGGGGAGTCGTCCGTCAGGTCGATGACGCCCTCCTCTCCCTCCGAGTCGGACAGCACGATCACCGAACTCCCTTTGGCGTCCTTTTCCACGTCCCCCTCGCTCTCCGCCTCGGGGCGGACGGCGTCTTTGAGCTCCTGCAGCCTCTGGAGCACCTTCTGCACCTCCGGGGCCTCCAGCGCCTCCTTGGCTCGGCCCTGCCAGGTGATGGCTCTCTCCGTCAGACACTGCAGCGCCTCGCCTTCGGGCAGACGCACCGGCAGCCGCTGCAGGGCGACCAGCAGCGCCAGGATAGTTTCTAGGCGCGGGCGCCGCGAGCGCTGGCACCGCGGGCACAAGAAGCGCGAGTCCCAGTCCCACCAGCAGTGAGGGTTGGCGGGGGGTCCGGAGGGCGGCAGCAGGGAGGGGAAGGGGACGCAGCCGCCGTGGAACCAGTCCTTGCAAAGGTGGCAGCGGAGCTGGGGGGCCCGGGGCCGCCCGGCGCACACGCACACCGACGGGCCCGGGCCGGCGCCGTTCTCTTTGACAGAGTTCTCGGGTTGGCCGGGGGCCTCCGTTTCCATGGCGTCGCCCCGCCCGACGTTCTCCTTCGAGCTTTCGGCGTCATGTCCTTCTTTACACGTGTTCAGTTTCTGCAGCCTCAGCAGTGCCTCTTTCTCCTGGTGCTCACCTTCTTTGAAGGCCATCACCTGGAGACAGGGGAGGGCGAGGGTGAGACGGCCCGCCACTGAACGCTCGCGCCGACGGAGGCCTCGCCAGAAGACGACGCCGCTTTACTCACAATGGCGGCGGGGTCCCTCAGGTCCTGAGCAGAGAGGCCCAGGGTGTTGGTATCGGGATCCTCTAGAGCTTCGTCCGACATCTGCGTCTCCTCTCGCCGCTCCCTCCTCTTCGCACACGGACACAGGACCTGCGGGGCGACACCGAGGTTAAATCTCCCGAGGGACGGCCGCCGGAGCGCCGTCCAGGCTCGGAGCTGGCGTCGGACTCATCCCGGCGCCAGCTTTAAACCGGCTCCTTGCGAACCGCGGTGGAAACCTGCCCACCTCCAGGAGACTGTGCTGACTGCTCTTCTTCAGGAAGGTCTTGCTGGCCTTGTCTCTCCAGGAGTGAGCGCTGGTCACCTGCAGCTCCAGCTGCCTCAGCTCCTCCATGAAAACCGGCAGGTCCCTCCCGATGGCCACCAGGCCCTCCAGGTCATCCAGGCATGGGTAATGCTCCCCGTTCTGGCACAAAACAATCCCGGCGTTAAACCGGAGGACACGCGTCGCTGACGCTTTCTGAAGGCGGCCAAACGGCCTCCCTACCTGGATCTCCTCCAGGTCGGTGACCCAGGCCCGCGCACGGCTCAGACAGCCCTGCAGAGCCAGGATGTTGGGCAGCTTGACGGGAATAAGCTGAGCTTCGTTCACGATGGCTTCTAGCGTGGACAGCGGGTGCTTCTGCCTGCGGGGGGGGACGGGGGACGACAGAGACGCGTGAACACCTTCGGCGCCGGGCGGCGAGGAAAAGGACGCGGGAGGGCGTCCGCTCGCACCTCTGTTCCAGGCAGATCTGCGCTTTCTCCTCCCAGCGCTCGGCAATCGTGAGCAGCTCCTGGAGCTCCGCCATGGCCGTCTCCACGGACACGCTCTGGGTGACGTTGCAGCCCGACTCCATGAGGTTCCTCAGGACGGCCAGCGTCACCTCCTGCGTCTCCCCTCCTTCGGCGCCCAGGGTGCGCCTGACGTCCGCCAGCCAGAGGCCCTGCTCCTTCAGGCCCTGGAGCAGCTTACATTCGGGCACCACCACGCACAGCTGGCCGCCCTCCTCCAGCAGCGCCTGCAGCTGCTCCGGGGGGGAGTCCCTCCGCCAGTCCCGGTCGTTGGCCAGCGCCTGAGCCCGGCTCTGGTACTCCTTCACGCTCTCCAGGACGGCCTTTAGGACCAGCACAGGGGAAATCATCAAGTTCACACGGCTCCTCTGGGAGCGGCGCTCTATGACGCGTGGAACCTGCGGTCACCTGCACGTCCTCCAGCTGGTTCATCACACAGGGCAGGTTCTGCATGGTCTCGATCAAGGACTTCAGCTCCTCCACGGTCATCTTACCTTCACTGAAAGACAACAAACGTCAGCGCGTGTGACGGAGCGGACGCCGCGGGCTTTAGCCGGGCGCGCCGCCTCACCCGGACTTTGGGTTATTGAGGAGCTCCGCGCTGGTCTGCTGCGAGTTCACGATGTCTTTCAGGACGCCGTTGAGCTTCCGGAGCAGCTCGTTGTCGGGGAACTTCCTCTCCGCCGCTTCCGCTTTGAGAACTTCCAGATCGGCGATGCCTGCGAGACACCACACATTTGTTCACGCCGCGCATTTGTGAACGTCCGCAAAGTGCGAGGGGACGGCGTCCGGTTCCTCTCCCACCTATCTTGTTTCCTTCCTCCTGTTCCAGGGCCTCCTTCACTCTGTTGGCCCACGAGTCGAAGGACTCCGAGCGGACCTTCAGGCGGTGTAACATGCCCAACAACTCGTCCAGGGTATACCTGTACCTGCGCGGCGGAGGGGAACACGGGCTTGAAAGAGCCGGCCCGGGCGACGAGGACCGGGGCTCGGAGGAGCGGCGGCACGAGAGAGACGCTCACCTGAGGTAGAGTTTGTCAGTAGGGCAGTTGCAGAGGTCCTGGGTGTGGTAGAGACACACCAGGCGCTCGGGACAGTTGGAGCAGGCCAGCGCCGAAAGGAAGCACGTGGTCTTGCACTTGTCGCACTGTCGCTCGTCGTCGGGCAGCAGCTCGAAGGCCTCGCGCTCGGCCTCGGTGATGCCCTGTCAGAAGAACGCCGGCCGTTTTACTTGAATTACACTAAACAGAACCGCTAGGCGAAGAGGTCGGTGACGATGTGGGAGTTAACCGCGATACCAGGAGACTTTTCCATACGACCGTCGGACCGGGGTCGTCCGTTAGCCCCTCTCCCTCACCCTTTCCATCAGGCCCTTCCGCAGCTTCCTCTCCTCCTGGACAATGATGAACATCTCGCGGTGCGTGGCCGCAGCCAGGTTGAGGTCCAGTTTCTCCGGGCTGGCGGCCATCTTGCAGGTGAGCTCTTCGTGGGAGAAGACGCAGTACCTCCTCAGACGGCGATAGTGCTCAATGCAGGAGCGACCGGCGGGGAGCTGGAGAGGAACACAGGAGGAGGAGGAGGAGGAGCGTGAGATGGAAGATCACGCGTTCTTCGCCGTAGTGCGAGGGGGAGCCAGCAGACGTACCCAGTCTGCCGTGCAGAAGTTAACAGCCTCAGCAAAGTTGTATCCCTGATTGAAACCACTGTGGTACGCTCTGGGGAAGGTGATGACAAACTCTCCAGCACACTGGTTGGTGCGCACCACCTGAACGAGACAGACAGTAAGGACGAGTCAATGAAACCCATGAGATCTTCTGGTGTGTGTGTGTGTGTGTGTGTGTGTGTGTGACTGACCGGCACACCATGACCCATGAGAATATTAGGGTTCATGATGGTGACCAGCTGGTGGAGGAGGTCGGGCTGGAACTCAAACAGCTCCGGCGTCAGCTTCTTCATCACGTCCTCGAGCCGCTCAGCCGCCGCAGAAGGAACGCCGTACCAGGTCTTTGGTTCCCCCCTGGAGGAGCCACACGAGGAGCAAACATCTCATCTCTGACTCGGACCGGGCCTTCGACGGTACGGGCGAGCGGCGGCGTACCAGTGCAGGTAGTTGATGGAGTAGCTCCAGTGGTCCTCTATGTGCCAGCAGAAGGCCGAGAAGACCATACCCACATACAGCCAGGGCACTTTCATGCCGGAGATATCTCCGTTGATATGGCACAGCAGCGACTGCTCCAGCACCGGCATTACATTCAGGTTCCAGCCGGAGCGAGCGTATTCCTGGCGGGCCGAGGAGAGGCAGCAAAGGGTCACGGCTCCGCGAGCTACGCTAACTGGATCTACGCATGTTCCGGAAGATGCGTTCTTTGACCGAGTGACGAGAAGGTCCGTTTATCTTTCGGAGGACAGTTGCCTCCAGATTTCCCGACAGAACTCTGACCTCTCGGTGACGCCCTTCAGATCTTTTGAAGCGAATCTTGCCGTTTCATTTGGGCCCAAACAGAACTACCGTTACCTTGTACCGACTCGTCCAGGGGTCGGCAACCTTCCATCTCTTCCATCTTTACACTGCGGCTCCGAGTGGCTCGGGAAAATAAATTTTAAATATTTAATTGAAGTGTATTTCATTTGTGTTCATTCCTTTTTTTAACTTTTAGTTCTAAGTTGGAAGATCATGTGATCTTGAAATATGAAATAAAATTATATTTATTATTTTTCGCCGCTCAAAATAACGTCACACTGGCGGAAGCCGGTATACCTGCCCGCCGGTAAAGTTCCGATGTGCAGATGCTGTGCGCAGAAGTTCAGGAGCAGAAGTCCCATAAACCAGGTAAAATATAATATTTATGAAGATATTTTGCAAATAATTATTTTTCATTGTTTACTGACACAGTGATTTTTTCACGATTTATTTTTAAAATTCAGGTCAAGGCTCCGCTAAACGCTCTGAAAGCCCAAAGCTCAAAATGAGTTCATTACATCAATAAAATTTAATTTTCTCTGTGATCATTTGTGAATTTCAGAAGCAACACACGACACACTTGTTTATATAAAGCGTAAAGGTAATAAAAAGCAATATATACGGTGGTGCCTTTATTTTAGACGTCGAAAAGTAATTGCGGCTCCCGGTGTTTTCTTTTCCGAGGACACCGGGTCCAAATGGCTCTTTGGGTGTTAAGTGTTGCCGACCCCTGGACCAGGACAACACAATCAAGGTAAAAATTCGTTTCTAACGGCTTTACTCTGCAAAAACATTTGAAATGGAGATATTTGGTGTCTTTCTTTCGCACTGACTCTGACCCCTCAATGAGTGCAAAGCTGGTTCCTGCAGCTCAGGATTTGCACTTTACTTCATGAATACAATTCCCACTGGCGTTCCGGAACGAACCGACAGGGCTAAAATCTTATGGGTGAACCGACAGTTCAAACATCTGTGAATTCCATCTCAACGAGCCCACCTTCATTAAATAGACCGCACCGAGCCTCGTCACGTTCGGCGTGAACGTTCACACCAGAGCCAGCGTACCTCCTCTTCCTCCGTCAGACTCCGCTTGCCGTTGTTCATGGGGAAGCCACTTCCAAACTCTTTGGAGTGAATGTCCGCTCCGTACTCCACGGTCACGTCCTCCTCGATGCTGCTGACCAGCCTCCAGAACTCCCTCTCCACCAGCTCGGTGGGGACCATCTACACACAGACGCTCGACATTACCGCCCATCACGCACACGCGCTCTCTTCACGGCAGGTTCTCGGGTGCTTACGTGGACAGGCATGTTGAAGTAATCGGCTTTGAAGGCGTCGGCCATCTCGCCGAAACTCTGCAGAGAGTATTCTCTGGTGGCCTGCTCGAAGCCAAACGCCTCCGAGGGCTTCTTGCACTCCTGGAGGTGACAGAAGCAAGGCGGGAGAACATCGATCGGAGCGCCGTAGGACCGCGACAGAGCACCGCGAGTTTCTGGAGGTCTTCTACTTACTTCGGCCACACACTTAGGACATCTCCAGTTTCCCTTGGGAGGGTCGGTGAGCGGCGGCAGTAGACAGTACGTGTGGTAGTTGTCATCGCAGCCGTCGCACAGCAGGAGTTTGTCGTCGTCGTCTCCCCGACCACACATCCGACACACGTACGAGTCCACCTTGGACACAGCGAGAGGACGGACGGATGAGTCCTCCAGGCACGGCGCCGTCACGTCACCCCGGTCAGGCTACACCTCTTCATTTAGTCTGAAAGCCCTCGCTGGCGCTGAGCGCTCTGAGCACGTCACTAAACTCTGACTTACGCGGACGGACATGGGGGACATTTAAATGTGCTTCTGGAAAGTTTCTCCTCCATGTGCGTGAAGCTGAGGAGTGAGTGTGTTGCCTCTGTGTTTGCAGGAGGGGGCGTTCAAACATGATATGTAGCTTTGTGACTTGAGCTGCAGGTCGCTCATCAGACGACTGAATGCTCGTCGGAAGCACTCGCAGATTAACACCTGAACTCATGCGGAACCTGGACCCGGTGGAGCCGGACGACGCCGGCGATGGAGACGGGGTGCTTCTACTTACACACTGGGGGTTGTTGAGGTTACGTCGAAGCCTCATCGTCATCTTGGTGCAAGGAGTATTTGCATTATCATCCAGGTCCACCTTCTTCTGATGCTCCTCGACCGTCTCTTCCTTCTTCAACTCCGACTTCACCTCCGCCTTGACGGTGACACTGGGCGGAGGCGGAGGAGGCGGCGGCGGCGGCGCGCTCGATTTGCTCCCGTCGTTCTGCTTCTCCTGCGGATCCATGGACTCGCCCTTGACGGGGGCGTACACGGGGACAGGGGGCAGGGTTTCCCTGATGGTTACGGTTTGAGGAAGCTCGTCTGGGGAAGGAGGACACGCCGTTAGGAATCAGAGGTGGTTTTCGGGTGCTGAATGTCCACGCCGCGCTCGAGACACATGCCTTTCTTACGGATGCCTCTGTCTCTCGCCACCAACCCGAGTCCCATCATCTTGGGCCCCGCGCCGTAGATCTGCAGCTTCTTCAGTTCGGGATTCTTCTCGATGTCCTCCTCTGTGGGTTCGGGCTGCGGACAGAGGTCGGTGTTGGTCAGGAGTGCGGACAGTCTACGGTTCGGTCCAAAGCACACAGAGCAAAGCAAGGGTCTTGGGCGAATGCACAAAGGAGCGTAGCAATGCATCACATGGAGGGGTTACTCTGGGTTAGAGAGAAAGGAAATCACAGTCAAACTTTTAACGGTTAAAGTTAAAGCCACGCCGGAGGACGCCACGGGCACCGCGTGTGACGCCCCGATACAAAAACCTTAAAAACGACTGACGCGTAATCGGAACATTGACGCGTTTGCTCTAAAGCGGATACTCGAGCGTGACCTGACCCTCCAAACTAGGCTGTACTTGGAGCGTGACCTGCAGAGATTACCTTCCACCGGCTCCCCCGCCAGCTCCCAGCTGCTCATTAACCACCGGGAAACATTCACCTCTTTGTCGGTTGTTTTATCGAGGGGAGTTTTGGACACTTTATCAATCCCTTGTAAGAACCCTGACTCGGTGGAGCCGTGAAGCCACGCCTGGGGAGCTCACAGGGGATCGGCGTCCTGCTCAACGGCACTTCGGCAGGCCGGGGGAAGCGTTCGGTTCCCGGACGACCGCTGGACCCCCCGGGCCGTGCCGTCCGTCATCGGGCCGGGAAACGCGCCCCAATAGTTTGTCTTCATCCTGGCACGTCTGACACATGGTTCACACTTTCCTCAGCTTCATCGAGTCCAACATTTCCAGTCCGATGTGTTCACACGAAGCGGAGCTGACCGAAACCGACTGGCCCGAGCGTCCTCTGGTGGCCTGGCGCCGCACACAGTCAGCTGAGGCTCCAGCGGCAGGCCTGCAGACGCCAAACATCTGTCCGCTCGTATTGAGAGAACCATTCGCTACGCAGTAGAAATGCATCGGATATTAACGAAGCAAAGGCGACCAGATTCAGTGCTCTTCTAACTAGGTTAGACCTGCCAGCGTGGGACCCGGACGCTCGTACGTCGCATCGACGCCTTTATGCTTTTCTGTCAACCGTGAGGAAGGACGACGACCACGACTTCGGCTGGAGGGCTCCAGAGGCCGGCGGCAGATAAAACCTCCCGAGGCCGGTCGCAGGTCGGTGTGAGTGCGCCGGGTGGGACCGTGCGGAGAGCCGGCCGGCTGCAGCGCGCGGGGAAGGAGGCGGCAAAGCGACGGCCCGAAGGCACACAGACAGCTCAGCCACAAAGCAGTTCGGGGCGAGAGCAAATCACAACGGCCAGAGCGCGAGGGGAGGACGGTGGGCGGATACGAAGGGGATCCGTCTCCAGGAGCTTTGGATGAGCCGTGCCATCAAAGCCCTGTCAGACGCCTCCTCCCCGACGGGCGTCCAGGAGCGCGGCTCCACGGCCGTTTCACAAGAGATGAGTCCACAAATGAGCGGCCGGATATCGCGGCACACTGAGGCAAGCGTGAGGGATGGAGACGCACCACTCGACAAAAACACCTCCTGAAAATCTCTCTGTTCTCACAACAAAATAAGGGTGTTCAAAAAAACAGAAGAAAAACAAAGAACAAAAGACACATCACCCAGGCTTCTCATGTCCACATGCTCACAACCATCACTACCGGTGAGCACACCGCTACCACGGTGAGAACCGCTGACAGGAGATTTACTGTGTGTTAATGAAAAGGTTTCATTTGTTAGTTTCCATCCACAAACAAAACTTTCAAACGGCTGGAAAGGGGGTGAAGGGGTGTCGATCTAGGGAAAGCGGCGGGAAGATAGCGTGGGCTGAGGGGGAGCTCAGGGGCTCAGAGGCAGTACCGCAGAGATGAGTTGAGAGCCAGTGGTGAGAGGATGGGGGGCCAGATCCTCTGGACCCTGCAAGGGGAGACAATAACAGTAACAATAAACTAGGACAAGACGGAGAGGAGCTGAAACAGCGGGAGAGGACAGCGCCAGGAGGTAGGGGTGTGTGTGTGTGTGTGTGTGTGTGGACTCTGTGAGGATTGATTAGCTGAGATGAGTGACATCTGTAGCGTGACTGCCAACATGCAGGCACTGGTAAACCTACATCTGTCCACCGTCCACTGGGATTACCCCTCCGTTTCTAAGCTCATTTTATTAAACATCATTTAAACAAACGACTCGTCTGACTCGTGACCTTCGGCGTCCGACGAGGGGAACACTGGAGGTTCAGTGCTGCTGTGTAAAAAGCCCTTTTCATTTCATCGCAACTTTCCTGAAGACGTCTCCCGCACGGCGGTCACGCCTGCGGTGTTTGCGCTGTGCCAGGCACCAGCTTAGATAGGCAGTAAATATCAAGTCTATTACAAACACGGATGTAACACGAGGGGAAACAAAAAGGCGCTACAGACTCAAACAGGGCAACAAATACGCCGCTGAGCGCCCAGGACAGGGATTTGGGCGAGAGTACAAAATGGTGTTAGCTTATGTAACAGGCATGAGGTAACGACAGGGCCCGGCCCCGTCGTGCTGCCGCCTCTGGATGTCTGTCTCTTGGTGAGGCTCATGAAGATCATGGCTGGATGGGCGGTAAGAGGAGGAGGAGGAGGAGGAGGAGGAGACAAAGAAAGCCGTGAAGCAGGAAGCGACGAGAGCGGAGTGAAAGTAAAGGTAGAAGTGCGGACGGGGAAGAAAGCAAGCCGGGATGCTCTGAGTGCGTTGGGACGTTTTTCCGAGCGGACGCCGTCGAAGGTGCGGCGTGGCTGCAAAGAGCTGGGATGACGGCGTGGAGCACGCCGGGGCCGAGGCCGAGCACACCCGCGCCACACCGGAGGTCACTGACAACCGTCGCTGCTGGTCCTTCCACCATCAAGAACAAAGAGTTTTCACCCGCTCACACACAAACACACACACAGACACACACACTGCTAAACGGGCGGTGTCTTGGTGCTATTCGCTGACGGCTAGGTTTCTGGATACCGAGTCTAAAGAGAGATTGTGCTGTAAATAACAGGGGGGGTTGCGCAGGAGTCCTCTGGGAGAGCCTTAGCTGCTGCAGTCAGAGCCGGGGGTTTAATGACCGCCTCACCGTTATTTACAGCAATTACCACAAATAACACTCACATCTGGCTGACAGCGGTTGGATCTGCGGCCGTAGCTGCTCATCTTGGATGGCTGGACAGACTGTCTCAGGGGGATGGAGTGGGGCTTGTACTCCTTGTCCACATCCTCGCCGTCATAGTGCTTGGGCTTGCAATGCTACCGATCGCACCAACAAACGCAAAGAGTTAGCACAAGGAGGACGTCGCCGTTGGCCTTAATTCATCACAACTGCTCGTGCACGGCGGGCGATACCGGCAGGCTGGCGCCGGACTGGAACATCTCAAAGGGGTAGACGATCCTCTCGTAGTGGGAGCGCAGCAGCGAGCCGATGTTCTTGCCCGGAGGGTAGCCGAGCCTCTGGGCCACGCGGGCCCAGCGCCGCTCTTTACAGACCATGTCAAAGCCCCCTTCGTCCGTCACGACCTGGAACACAAAGGCGCTTTCGTGAAGGTCTGAGTTAACTGTGATGAGAAGAGTAAGACGTAGCGGGCAGAGCCGCGCCCACCTTCGACAGGCTGAACAGATCAAGGATGCGCCTTTCGATGTGGGGGATTTTTAAGGAGGAGCTCTGGATCTCCCAAAACCTGGCGATGCGGTCCAAATAATTTAGCTTCACCCTGGTCTCGGCCTGGAAAGAGAAGCGGGTCCAGCGATGATTAAGCCGAGTGCCACCGACGGCCTTCCTCCCGAAGCCGTCAGGCATGAACACGCTGCTCGGCGGCCCTCGGCTCCGAGCACATCTGCCGGAGCCAGAAGGTCGACGCCGGGCCGAGACACTCACCTCCAGCTCGTTCAGCCTCTGGATGCGAGGGGTGAAGCGGAAGCTGTCCAACTCCACTGAAAACGGCGGCTGCCAATCCTGACGAAGAGGAAGACGGCCAAGTTAGACCTTCTATCCCATTTGACATCTCAGTATCTCCTGAGGCTGTCGTCTAAATGCGGGCCTCTGTCATTTCAAACAAATGGACGTGTAGCACTGATGACAAGAGGAGATAAGGCTTCCACTTTAATCAACCATGGGTTTTACTATTCATTTATTCATAAAACACGTGCCCGAGGGTGAGACCTGGACCACAAAGTGATTAAACTTTTGCTTGGTTCCTTCAGGAGTGTTAGATAACACGGCACTCGGTCGGTGTGCTGCCCCCTACTGTCTACGCTGAGAAATACAAGATTAAAAAATTAGCCTCTACATGTAGCCTGGAGCGTCATCGGTAAACTGCTCTCGTGTCCGCAGCCGCCGTCTAGTCCCTCAGGCGGGTTCTGAAATATCATGCTGCAGAAAGGACAGGGCTGCTGGGTTTAGAGCGGTCGTCCCTGGACCCGGACGTCCCTGGTTGGATTCCCACGCCCCTCCCGGCCTGTCCAAGTGTTGTTGAGCAGGACACTGAACCCCTAACTGCTCCCCAAGCGTCGCTTATTGGACGCCAACTGCCGTGATGGGTTAAATTCTCCGCAATGAATTAATAAAGTACACTGAAATAAAATGAAACGACATGCAAAGAATGAATTTGGACTTCGTGTCTGACGCAGAACCACCGCTGACTGTCAGGATGGACGCTTGAACAAGATCAACCTTTACCGTCCTGAACCGACACAAGAACTCTTTTGGTTACGTGATCTTCACAGTTGCTGAGTAAACTCAGTGTTATAAAACCTCAAGATGTAAATGAGGAGCAATGGACTGCAGACGCAACAGCTGAGCAGCAGGCACGTCCAGCCTGACGCAACACTCCGTTAAAATTGACTCACCTTACTTTCCCATAATATCACTTATTTTACGCAAAGCAAAGTGGGTTCCCGTGTAGGGAGATTATGTGACAGCCTGTCACTGGCCGACGTACGGACTTCTGTCAGTCATTTTCTGGGAGCGGTCAAATATGACAAATATGTATGTGTGTTTGCATTTCTTTACAGAGACACAGACACTGGCGGTGACTATACCCAGCGGCAGGAAGCCACAAATAGCCAAGGAAATGTATAAATGAAGCGACTGTAATGGTTGTTGCCGTCGGGTGTGTTCCCGTTGACGTTTAGCCCTGGTCCGCTCGCGTCGTCAACAACGAAAGAGACTCGCGCTGCGTCGCGACGGAACCCGGGTCGGCCGTGGACTTCCTGATGCGCGTCATTTTGGGTCTTTGGTAATGTCACTCAACCCGTTAAACCCTCAGAAATGCGAGGATAATCGGACTCCAGGCTGACACCCCGAGCTGTCGGCACGGCTACGGAACCCAAGGCCCGCCGCCACCAAGTCAACACACTGTTCTTATTCCAGACTGGAAGCGTGTCCTTGAGGCGACCGGGGCGGCGCGGCGCGGCCCCCTGCTGGTGTCATTCAGGGGAATGACATTCGCTGTTGGCTCGGTGACGCCGTGGTATTCTCAGAGCGGGATGGTGAGCGCACCGACCAGAAAAAGGACTCATCGTTGAGCTACGCAGGTTGTAGAGCCACGCTGGTAGCATTTCTCAATGTGGATTTTTCCAAAGCACAACTTACCTTTCATGACCCCACCGGATTTTTAGGCGGTACATGACAAAGGGCATCATTGGGAAACAGCTGGAAATCGAACATACACTTGCAACTTGGGTCAAATATTTACCGCCGGAGGTCGTATTTTGCAGATTCCAGACTTCTCTGCGATGGGACGAATCTTGGCGATGTAGCCCAGGGGGTCCTGGAACTCCTCCCATGACGGCTCAAATACGGGACACTCTGGAGGAGGTACGAACTCTTCCCCCTCCATTGCCCTGTGTGCAGAGAGATGGACGACGCAGAGAAGGTTATTCAGCACCGCCGCGTGTTAATGTGTTTTAACTTTCGGTAAACACTCCTAAGGGATTTTTAATTCACTTTTGTCTCACCGACAACTGACTCGTTCCGTTCAGTGTAGTTAATTCGAACAGAAAACACGGGGCTTTGCACAAGAAATACAGAACACACAGGCTGTTTGTTACACAACAAGTTAACTGGATTAGAATGCTCTCTTCAAATTATGACTTCCTGACTCCGCAAGGCATTGTTTTGCTTTCCGCTTCTACACTGCATGTGTAATTTCCAACAATCCCTTTACCTAATATACAACATTTCACAGTCCGAGAAAGTGGATTTTCGATTTAGCGTCCCGGTCCTTCATGGGGATCCTTCCCCGGAACCCCAATTCACCTTTGCATTTAAAGTGATCCCTGAGTAGGCGTGACCCCCACCAAGATACAGTGTTTGACTACCAAGTATCAGCAGGTAAGATGTCACAGTTTATAAATGCAACATAACT
Source organism: Fistularia commersonii (assembly GCF_037954325.1). Classification (NCBI taxonomy): domain Eukaryota; kingdom Metazoa; phylum Chordata; class Actinopteri; order Syngnathiformes; family Fistulariidae; genus Fistularia; species Fistularia commersonii. The sequence goes on along the minus strand of NC_141297.1, from coordinate 749,088 downwards.
TTCAAATCAACATTTGTACCTGTGACAAAATCAAAAAATAATTCTGGATACGTTTCTTTGGGCCGATCCCTTTGGGGTCCCACTCCATCTGACCCTCTGCCCTCACGGCGCGCGCCTTCCTGTAGACGTAAGGTCAACGGACAGACCCTCACCTGCCCTGCGATCAACCCTCGAAGAATCTCTTCAACAGGACTTTCTCAAAACGCAACGGAAAGACAGAAAGCAAAACCCTTGTTTGCATAAGGGACTGGAATTCCCCTATCATTCAACAATTCAGTAACTTTTGACATGAAAATTAAAAAAAAACAAAAAAAAACAGCCAGTATGTTTATATTACATGCCCGTTGTAGAGTTAGACCCCATTTCAAACACTATTGCGGCTTTCGCCGCGTGGAGCGCGGTTGTGGTCCTTTGTGAGACGAGGCCAAGCTCGCAGAGTTTGCAGACAAGAGCTTGACATCACTGCCCTGAAATGTGCTTCTGGGGAACGCAGGAGAACGAGGAATGAGGAAGTAGCAACATCAAGTACAGCAATGGGACATTTCGGAAGCCGGTAGTCTGGTGTGTGTTTGGTAATCTGCAGAGGTTCTTGTTTAAACCCCCTCCCCCAACGCCGACCAAACAAAACAACTACAACACTGGTGATTCAACAAGGTACCAACATGAAGAGGGTTGAATCCTCGATGCAACGCTGTCTTTGTAACTGCGCTGCACAACAAACAAACAAACAAACAAACAAACATACCAACAAACAAGGAAAAGGACGGGCCGTTGAGAAAACCCATTAGGAAAAACACGGGTTTAAGGACTTTGAATGCTAAAATAAGTGTGTGTTTTTGGAGCTGCTTCGAAAATCCATTTCATAAACAAAGCTAGACGCGGCGCAGGGACTTGAGGAACCCGAGTCCCGACTATCTGATGTACGTAGGTTTGCAGGCAAACAATGGCGTGGAGGCCGTGAACCCTGAGGTAAAGAAGGCCGTGAAGGCATCACCTCGGAGGGGGCCGGGCAACACATACACACACACACAAATACACACGTATACATACACACACGCACTCTAAATGGTTTTAAACGTACAACTGGGATTGAATAAAGCTCCGCTTTTATCCACAAGCACGCAGGAAACATGAATTACCACAGGGAAAAGTCGCTTTTAAACTTAACGTCGCTACAGTGGATGTTAGCTGGCAAGTGCTAGCTGCTCCACTCAGGGGGAGCTGGTGTATTCAAACAAGACGCGCACACGGCTAACGAGCGAGGCCGTTCACTTATTAGCGACCGGTTATTGAGATAAATATGACATGAGACTGTTTTCGAGTCGAATGGTGGCGATAAGAGCCGCCGGAGGGCTGCTGTTAGCGTCGAGGCCTCCTCTCCCACGGTCTTCGCGTCGGTTAGCTAACCGTTAACGGGCTGACTCGGGAGGAGCGAGCTAACCTACATTCTCGGGAATCGACGCGGCTAGCAAGGCTAGCGCCGGGGGGGGGGGGGTGGATGTGGTGAACGACAATTTAAAAACAAAACAGAAGTAAAAACAACCCGCTTGTGGTCACTTGGAGACCGCCGCTGTTGTGGTAACTGACCCGCAGACACCTGGATGTCCCGGGGTTTGACCGGGCCGGTTGGCCGCTCTCCTTCCTCTGTTGTTGTGGTGAGCTAACGTCGGCCAGCTGAGCTCCGTGCCCGACGGCGAGCTACCGCTGCTAGCGAACCGGGCCGAGTTCCGCCTCAGCACTCCATGCAACCCGCGGGCTCGGAACGGCCACACGAAACGTCCGTTTATGGCGAGCGACGCTTTCCAACTTTTTCAGTAGTGTGGTTATCAATCATTCTCGGGCGACACCATCACTCTCTTCAGGCCATCCTATCTTTCTTGACGAGACGCCATCTTAGTTTTTTTTTTTCTTTTTTTTCTCACGGCCGAAGCACAACCCCGGAACCTTCCGCCGCACGTTCGTCACGTTCGCTGCCGGAAACTAGTGCGCCCACGTGCGCGCCCACTTCCGCCGTGTTCGCGCGTCGATCGACTCTCGTGGACGCGCAACGCGACATGGATGCTCTCCGCGCACACGCAAAACGACACCACATACTTGTAATAAAGCTTTTTCTTCCGTCATGGAACATCCCATGATATCACTTGACCTCATTGAATAGGGTCAATAACAACCTAGACTCCTATGAATGGGGGGCTGAGGAGGGTGAAGGGCGACCCGGATCCCAGACCCAGACCACCCGTCGTGGCTGATGGGCGACTCCTTCTGCAGAACCGTCACTTCAGACGCTCATTTGCACCCACGGGTTTCACGCAGGAGAACTCAAAGCTCTGAGCGGCGCGAGGAGCATCTGTGCAGCTGAAACTGCCTCACTACTCAAACCCATTTGTTACCTCACCCATTTACCCCTCACCCATTCACCCCTCACCACCACCCCTCACCCATTTACCCATCCCCCATTCACAGCCTCTAATATTCACTAAATCACCCCATTCATCCCTCATCCATTTACCCCTCACCATCCACCCCTCTCCCATTTACCCCCTCACCCATTCACCCCCCCCATTTACCCATCTCCCATTCACAGCCTCAAATATTCACTAAATCACCCCAGTCATCCCTCTCCCATTTACCCCCTCACCCATTCACCACCTCACCCATTCACCCCCTCACCCATTTACCCCTCACCATCCCCCACTCACCCACCCCCCACTCACCCATTCACCCACTTACCATTTACCCCTCACCCATTCACAGCCTCACATATTCACCCCCTCACTCATACACCCATTACCCATTCACTGTCCCACCCATTCACAACCCATTCACCCCTCACCCGTTCATTTCCTCACCCATTCACTGCCTCACACATTCACCCCCTGACCCATTCTGCTGTCTTTCTTCTCCCCGTTGGTCCCAGCCTGCACATCCTACCTGTTATTGTTGATTTATTGATTCATGTCATTGTTATTGTCACTCTATTCACATTCCAGTCTAGTTCTGCTTGTGTATTTGTCACCCTTCCTGTCCCTTTTTCTTGTCCATTCTTATCTCTGATGTTGTTGCTGTTGTTGTCATCTATTACTTCGTGGATATCTTGCCATCTGTCTCTATTTATATTTATAGTACTTTCTGACATTATATCTGTTACGCTGCTGTGACAAAGGAATTTCCCCCATGGAGATCAATAAAGTTGATCTTATCCCCATTGAATCAGCCTCTACTGGGAGACGATGGAACTCATATGCTTGCTGTTTTCTGTTTTTCTAGGGGGAAATATGCCTAATGTCACATACAGTTCAATAGGACACAACATGGGTGAAATTTGACCAGTGCACTGGATGATCCGTGAGCAGAAGGTGGCTGAGGAGCGGCGCCAGGGGTTCGGCGTCTTGAACCAGGAACAGTCGTCTCCAAGGACGATCGCTCCACTTCCAAACAAATGATAACATCCGCGCTCATTGTCTACATCGAACATCCTTCTGTCTGGCTGTGACCGGCGGAGAGGCGTCCATCAGGAGATTTATGGATGAGGTGAGAGGTCATGAAATCTTTTGGGGTGTATGACTCGTCCGGTGGAGCGGGCGTCCTAACGTCCCAAAGGTTGGCGGTTCGATTCCTAGCTCCTCCGTCCAGCGCGTCCTCGTGCACCAAGGCCCCCCATGGCCTGGTTCGCACCTCTTTCCATGAGAAGCTAGTTTTGCAACATGTAGTACAAAATTATATTTTGTTTATATTTTATTCTTCCATCATTCTATCAGCATTTAGCTGTGTGTACTGTATGCTAATGCTGTATGCTAGGCTAAAGTTCTAGCCTATCCTGTCCATTCTGTCTGTGAAAGAACATATATGAGTATGGATGGTGGGAATATTTACTTATGCCTTAAAGATGTATATATATATATATATATATATATGTATACATCTTTAGGGCAGAAGTAAGTAAAGCATATAAAAAATAAATCTTTAAAACACTGAAATAAATATCTTCCAATGTACTTAACAAATATCATGGACACGTTTCTCACCATTTTTTATGCAAATCAAAAGCTAACGCTAACATCAATAAAGCATCAAAGATAACACACACTCACGCACACACACACACACACACACACACACACACACACACACATGTGCGCACACATGGCGCTTCACTGCAAGGACACTTTAATTTATCAGAAGCAATAAATATTCACATCTCGGTTCTCTACTCTTCCAGCACACGCAATACACAAAGAAAAAAAGGGGAAATCATCTCTTTAAAATAATCACCGGTGAGTGGAAGCGTGGTGAGCTGGAGGCCTGGAGGCCCCGGCGCTGCCGCTCGCGCTAACACTCTCAAATAATGAGGAAAAGAAAAAAAACAAGTGCATTTTTTTTTCCATTTCCACCTGACGTTTCCTATCCCTGCCCGCTGTGTGTATGTACATACGTAAGTGGCACTGACATGCACGCACCTGGATACAGAGTGTGTGTGTGTGTGTATGAGTGTGTGTGTGTGTGTGTGTGTGTGTGTGTGTGTGTGTGTGTGTTGTCGTCCCGGTGCGGTGACAAGAAGCCTATGTATAATATAATATGTACATTCAGGTTTATACAGTACAATCTATTCAGTAAGTGCAGATATATTCATGCAAGAAGAGTCAAAAAAAGGACGCCATTAAAGGAAAAGGTTTGTCGACGACGTCCGACGCCCTCCGAGCCTCCGCTCGCTTTTCGTCCCTTTCGCCGTCGGATCGGAAACGCCTTTGAAAGTGCGCTTCCCGTTTGCGTGCGGCGGCGCGAGGCCGAGCTCCGCCGCAGAGAGCGGGGTGCCGTTCGGACCCGCGGGATCGTTTACATTCTGGACTCGGGCGGGACGAACGGAACCGGGAGCCCTCGGTACTGAGAAGAGGTGGGGTCGAGGGGTCGGAGGGAAAAGGCCGCCTCCGACTTAAGACACCACGTGTGCAAAAAGAAGAAAAAAAAACCCACGCGTCTCCGAAACACAGGAAAAGACAGGAGGACGAGGACGGGGCCGCGGCCGGAGGGTCGGAGGGACCTTCGCGGAAAAGTCGGAGCGAGGCGTCGAGACTCACCCTGCAAGCTCAAGCTCCGTTTTGAAAAAGCTGTCGGTCGCGTTTTCGGATCGGTCGGAGCCGAGCGTCCCTCGTCTCTTTTTTTTTTTTTTTTTTTTTTTTTTGACACAAGTTATTAAAAAGACCGGCTGAATGGAAACAACGGAAGTAAATCACACTTCACGTGTCAGAGCCCCCCCCGACGGCAAAGCGAGGGGACCCGGACGTGCACACTCTCTATGACCCTGTACAAACATCTGCTGATATAGCTAATCACTGATCAAAACAAGTATCGGACGATATTCATCAAACTCACGGCGGGTATATTTTAATATCGATAAAACAGCGAGAAGCTTCAGAAACATTCAAAATAGATTATTGGGCGTGTCGCTGAGGGAGGCGCCGCAGAGCCGGGGAGCCCTGCACCGCTTTTTGTTTGCTTTTAAAAAAGTTCTTAAGACAAAGCGCGGGACGTCTGCAGGCCTTCGTCCCCCTGGACCGAAGTCGGCGGCGGCGAGGGGCGGTGAGGGGCGGCGAGGGGCGGCGGGGTTCGCGGCCGAGCCGCCGCGCCCCGGAGGATATTATTGCAAAGTCACGGGAGCGTTTCTGCAGCTGTGAAGCGTCTGGTTGGCGGCTGCCTCCCGGCGCTTGGGTCTCGGTTGACATCCCTGCCGGTTCCTCCGGTGCGGCTCCGGCGGGCGGGTTCACGCCTGCACGCCTCGGTTCTTCACACAGAAATAATCTCACACGGACTCAACTGGACGTCAAACAACTCCGACTCGGGAAAAAATACCCAGGTGTAGATTTCGTTTCATCTTAAATGATATGGCTATTGGCTTCTTGGATCGCGTGTGCGTCGCGTGTGCGTCGTGCGTGCGTCTTATGTGTGCGTGCGTGTGCGTGCGTGTGTGTGTGTGTGTGTGTGTGTGTCGGGGTTCGCGCACGTTAGCTTTCCCTGGGCGCGTCCGCCTACATGTGCGGGAACCGCAGGTGGAAGTAGCAGAGGCGGAGCAAACTGCGCTTCCTCTTGTCGCCGGCGCTGCTGTCGGCGCGGGCCGACCTGGCGCCGGCCTCCCCCGGCCTGTCGTCCGACCTCTGACCCCGGGGGCCCCAAGTCCTGCTCACACCACGGTGCTTATCCGGTTGATAGGCTTGGATTTGGAGCTGCCCCCGGTACCGGTCGCCCCGGCCGCCGTCGCCTGCGGCCCCTGCGGAGGCTGCCCGGGGGGGTGGGGGGGGAGAGGGGAGAGAGGCGTAAGAGGGGTAAGGGGGGACGAAGGGGGGGGTAAAGGGGAGTGCGGCGGGGGAGGGGGGATAGAAGAAAGAGGAGGGTACTGGGGCAGATACTGGGCGGCGGACGCTACGTGGTGCGCATTGACGGAGGCGGACGGCAGGCTGTGGGGCAGCGTGCCGAAGATGAAGTGCGTCTGGTGGGCGGGGTGGCTGGCGGGGTGCGGCGTGTGCACGTGTCCGGGGTGGGTTTGGGAGTGTGCGTGGGGGTGCGGGTGGGAGTGCGACAGGGTCAGCGGCGGCTTGGCGCCGGGGCCGCCACCCCCTCTGATGGAGTGTGTGGGCGGCGCGTGGTACAGGGCAAACTGGGGGTTCGGGGAGTGTTGGGAGAGAGGAGAAAGGGGGGGGGGACACCCCACCACCATGTTGGCGAAGCGACCCGGAAACCCATGCTGGGAGAGCTGGGAGAGATGGGCCAGCGGCGGGTGGTGGCCGAGCGGCGGGCGACACGGCAGCGGGCCTCTCTGTATAGTAAGGGGGGGCGCGCCCGGCAGAGGCGGCGGGCCAGCTTGGACGTGGTAGCGATGGTGATGGTAGTAAGGCGGCGGAGGCTGCACGGTAGCCGCGTGACAGTACTGCGCGTGCAGCGCCTGGATCTTGGAAGGTCCCCCATCCAGCTGCTGGCACAGGGATGAAGGGGAGTGAGGAGGGGGTCCTCCCGAGGTCGGCGGGGGCACGGGGGCGGGGTAGGGTGGCCCCGGTGGGATGAGGGGCCCCGGCGGTTTGGCGCGTTTGCTGCCGAAGAGCGAGCCCAGGAAAGAGCCGCTGTTGTTGGCGGCGCTCCCCCCGGGGACGCTCCCCGCTCCCGCTCTCTCTGCACTGCTGGAGGCTCCCCCGACCGCCGTCCCAGCAGTGGTGTGTTGCTGCCCCGGCCCACCCCCCATCCCCGTCCCGGGGCTCAGGATGGGGCGATGAGGCCGGAAGTCTTCTGTGGCGTAGCAGCCGGGAACCACGCCGGGCAGAGGGTAGCGCTGGTGAGGCTGGGGGCTGCTAACGATGGAGCCCTGAGGGGACAGAGTCACCGTTCCATCAAGGAATCCACGGCCGGCGGGAGATACTTAAACACCGGAGCCGGAGCCGTGCAGCCGTGCAGCCGTGCAGCCGTGCAGCCGTGCAGCCGTGCACAGGACAGACGGGACACTCACGCACTGACTCATGCACACGCTCCACGCCCGCCGGCGGAGGCGGACGTGGACGACAGAAAGCCATGCCGACAGGGAAGGCGGGTGAGCTAAAGCGGGGGTTTCTGAAAAGCGGTTCCGCGGATCTCCGGGAGAATCCTCTGGATCGGGGGTCGGCAACCCCATCTTTACGCCGCGGCTCCGAGCGGCTCGGGAAAATAAATGATAAATATTGAATTGAAGTGTATTTCATTTGTGTTAATTCCTTTTTTTAACTTTTAGTTCTAAGTTGGAAGATTATTGTGATCTTGAAATATTAAATAAAATTAGATTTATTATTTTTCCCCGCTCAAAATAACGTCACACTGGCAGAAGCCGGTAAAGTCCCGATGTGCAGATGCTGTGCGCAGAAGTTCAGGAGCAGAAGTCCCATAAACCAGGTAAAATAAATATTTATGAAGATATTTTGCAAATATTTATTTCTTATTGTTACTGACACAGTGATTTTTTTCCAGATTTATTTTTAAAATTCAGATCAAGGCTCCGCTACACGCTCTGAAAGCCCAAAGCTCAAAATGAGTTCATTACATAAATAATATTTAATTTCTCTGTAATACTTTGTGAATTTCAGAAGCAACACACGACACACTTGTTTATACAAAGTGTAAAGGTAATAAAAAGCAATATATGCAGCGGCACCTTTATTTTAGATGTCAAAAAGCAATTGCGGCTCCCGGTGTTTTCTTTTCCGAGGAAACCGGGTCCAAATGGCTCTTTGGGTGTTACGGGTTGCCGACCCCTGGACTAGAAGAATCCTCCGGAAGAGTCCTCTGGGCGTCCCGGCTCGGTCGTCGGCTCTGCCGGGAAGCCCGGACGACTCTCCCGACCTCGGGAGGGAAGCCGAGTTTTACCGCCTCGCTTCTTTTCGCATCGTCATTCGGGTTCGTGGCGACTTTAACGACGACCGCGCCCTCGACGAAGGCACTGCTTCTGATTCTCCCTCGTCCCAGAGTACCAGATGTTCTCCGGACGAGGGCGCGCCTTGGAAACGATTCATTAGCCGCACATTTAACTCTCGGGTGCCTCGGCTTCAATCGCGGTTTCCTAGGACGCCCCGCCCGGCGACGGAGGCTCGACCCGCGGGTCCGGAACACAAGACGACGTTTAAGAACCGCCGCGCCAAGGCGTCGGTGCGACTTACTTCCATGGTACTGTCCAGGGAACCGACACTGTTCCTGCGACCACGTTTCCCTGTACCTCGCCGGGGAAAGTCAAGTTAGCAAAGAGAGAGAGTTAGCTTTGGAGATGTTAAAGAGAGAAACGCATGAGCGGCGCCTGAACGTTAGCGAGAGAGGAAGCCGCGGAGACAGAATGAAGTCATTGTGGAAACGGCCGCCCGCCGGGTAAACGGGCAGAGGCGGTCTGAGTCTCACCTGTGTCTGATAGATCCCTGAGAGATGAACTGAGCGCGGTGCGTTTGAGACCCTCACCCACTGAGCAGTTGTCATCAAAACTCGTCCTCCCCAGCGTGCCATTCACAACATCACCCTTCGCTCCGGCGCCGCCGCCGACCACGCCGCCGCTGAGCAGGCCGGGCCGCATCACGCCCTTCTGCTTCTCCAGCTCGGCTGCGTTTCAATCGGAAGACAACCGGAGGTCACGGCGCCCGGCGAACCAACCGTTCTCGCGACGGGACACGGAAGCGGCCGGCGTTCGCGGCGGCCGCCACCGGATGGCGCACTTACACTCCACTCGGTATTTCTCCATCTCTTGCACTTCGGCGACGCTCTCCCTGAGGTCGCTGACGAAGCGGGTGCGGTCCTGCTGACTGGGCGCCATGAAGACGATGAGGACCTTCCTCTCCCCGCCCAGGACCGCTGAGGTCAGGCGAATGCCGTGAGGGTAGTCTGAGACACAGAGAGCGCCAGAAATCAAAAGCTTTCGTCGCCGCAAAGGACGTTTGAGAAAACTCGGGAGGTGTCGGAGGAAACGCCGCCGCTTACATGAGTTCTGGAACATGTGCACTTGCATCTCAACCAACGGGAAAGATTGTCTGAAACTGTAAGTCACTGAAGTTTTCTTCTTCTGGAAGATCTTGGTTACCTGACGCACAAGACAGACGGCTCGTTTAACCTCCCGGACGATGCGACCGACTTCCGATCGGGTGCAGAAAGAACATTCGAGGACCTACGTTCGATTCAATCTGATCGATACGAAGGGAAACGGCCTCGAACTTCCACCCCGCGTTCCGTCGGCAGGCTTCGGGAAGCCGCTGCCGATTGGCTACTGAGTTTTGGGGCGACGGCTTGACGGACCAGAAGACGGAGAAGCCGCCCGCCCGGAAGCGCCGACATTGGACGAGCTGCCTTGTAGAATCACGTGTCTGAGCTTGTCGGATTTTCTCCGAGGTCTTGGCTCCGTCGGTCGTCGGGCCGAAACTCGGTAGCCAATCGGCAGGCGGCCTCCGAAGGCCCGCCAAGGACCGCGGCGTTGCTAGATAATGTCGGCGGAGGCTCTCGGCCGTCCAGGCGACGGTCGATCCTTGTCAAAACCTTCTCCTCGCGGCCACCGACCGTCTTATTCGACAGACATTTACCCCGAAACCAACAGTCTCGGTGAGCCGAGCGCCTCGAAACCCCGACGGAACTCGATCGGATCCGCCGAAACACGCTTTTGAAAGGAGAAAGGTGACGGTCGTACCACCAGAAGGTCGTTGAAAAGGAAGACCTCCCTCTGATGCACTCCTGTTCTCTGAGGCCTGTTGGGGTCGGGCACCTCGTACAGCTGGCAGCAACACACCAGCCTGCGATGGGGGAGGGACAGCACCTGCGGAGAAGGACACGGGAAGTGAACGTACCGCGAGACGTGGCGACGGCTGCTCTCAGAACAGCAGCCGGGAGAAAGAAACTCACAGGCTTCTTGCCCACAATGACTCTCTCCACTGCCTGAACTTGGGATACGTGGTCGTCGTTGGTCCGGAGCTCCCATTTCTGGATTCGCTGGTAGATCCCGACAAGTAGGTCCCTGGGTATGTCCTGGCCGTTGTCCACCCCTTGGGTGCAGGAGGAGGAAGAAGAAGAAGAAGAAGAAGAAGAAGAAGAAGAGGAGGGCGTGAATGATCCAAACAGCAACAGGAATCACATGTTGTGTAGACGTGCCAAATGAATAGGGACACAACTGAACCTCCAATGTCTTTGTTACATCACATACACCCACCCACACACACACACACACACACACACACACGCACAGTATCATCCGTCCTCTGCTATGTTTTCATGGATAAAATGAGAGAGCGTCTCCATCGAGCAGCACCTCTGAGATTCTTGATGAAGTCCTCCAGCTTCATCTTCCTCTCCGCTTTGACGTTGGGACTGTACATGTCCGTGTTCAAGAGGATGATGGCGAAGGCCAGGATGAAGATGGTGTCGGGGTTCTGGAACTGCCGAACCAGGATGGGATTGCAGACGCAGTATCTCTGACTGCGGAGAAGCAGAAGGATCAGACGCCGCCATCTTTCCCGTGGTTAGTCTTTACTCGCGTCCCGACCTCTGGCCGGAGCGCCGGCGCCACAGACACAAACCTGAACGCCTCGATGAGCCTCTCCACTTTCTGAGCCTCTCCTTGAACCTTAATCTGTGCCTGGAACTTCCTCAGGGCGTCATCCAGGTCCATACCTGAGAAGTCCATCTCGTCCACCACGCAGCTGCAGGAAACAGGAACAGCGGAGCTCAGTCCCGCCCCTTGTTTCGCCCGATAATACTTAGCTCGGTTCCCCGGCGTCGCTAACAACCCCGCGCCGGGTTCTAGAACGGTTCCGGTCCAGACACGTGGAGTTTGGCGCCGGCTGTGCCTCGCCAATGTGGTCTTACTGGGAATAACCCACTTTGGCTGATATGTTTCTCCGGTGAATAGAACCCGTCCTCCTCGTGGCCTCGCCGCGGCGAAGTACGACTCGAAGGAACCGAACGAGGCCGACCGGATTTTCGGGAGAACGTTCCCGTCGGCGTATAATCCCAGGGTTCTCCGGCTCGGAGCGACGCCTTCGTACCGAAGCGAACGGCCTTCCGTGCTGCACGGACTCCGGCTTGGAAAGAACAAACCTTTTCTTTGCAGAGTTCGCAATTGTTTGGCAACTTCTAACAACATCATCTTTTCTGGTACTAGTACTAGAAAGGAAGCCCCTTCGTTTGCCCCCCTCGGGTGGCCTCTGTCCAGGTTACTCCTGCAAGCTGGAGACAGAACTGGTCACGAAGGGATTCACTTTGAAGTCATAATTCTAATCTGCGGCTGGCAAGCACTTTTATTCCTGAAGGACTTTACGTCACGTCTACAGATGAACCCAGAGGCGGCTGTGGGTTGGTTTCCAAAAGGAGGGCTGGGGAAACTTAATCCACACGATTCCAGATCGCGCAGCGGCAAACTACGGCCCGTCGGGCTTGTAATCCGGCACGCCGAACTGGGAATTTCATAAAGTTAAATCTCATTTATTTCACCCTTTCTCTGTAATGCCCGCGTTCGTTATAAACATCGACGTTTGTTGGTGTGTTACTCTTTATCTCCCTTTTTCACTTTGCTGTTTCTTCTTCTGTAAAAGTGAGCGGATCAAGGAAGCGGGCCGCGGTCGCCGAGCGTTAAATAACAAAATGTTTTCACCAAAGTCCGATCAACGGCCCGATACGGCGAGAAACTGCTGCGCTTTTCAAAGAATCCAATATCAGCGCGCTAGCTATGCTAGTTAGCGGTCAACATGAGAACGGGCGGCCTCGGCTCAGAGATCGGCGGCCAATTGCCAGACTCGGCGAAAGGTTTTCACTCCCAAACCGCCATTTGCCCTCCGAATGAGCGATTAGCCTCGTTTGTAAACCTCCAGAGGACGGCGCCAGTATTTGTTTCGACCTCCAAACACCGAGGAAACCCGACGCAACTGGTCCTGAGGACATCCTGAGAACGGCCACAACAAAAGTAACTCCGGACTCTGACGCCCACTGGAAAAAATGTCCAAATCCTTGTCGTGGTTGGATTTGACACGTTCTCGTATTCTAGTCTACCCGCGTTCACGCGAATCCTCCCTCCGCGGTTCTTTCTGACGCCATTTCGCCCGCCGCGCTCGACCTGGATCTTTCTACGACGGGTTCTCACTCCAGGACGTCTTTGTTGAACTGCTTCTGTCGGTTCCCCAGGAACTCTCCGATCATCTGCCTGCTCAGACCCTTGCGCTCCAGGATGAAGCGAGCGATCCCCACCGGCGTGTCCGACACGAAGCCTCTCTCGATCAGGTACTGGATCCCCTTCTCCGGCTTCCTGAAAGAGTCGGGACGAAGGCAGAGTGAGCGGCGGATTCGGGGCCGGCGGCGCCGGAAAACACCGGCGGAGGCTCCCGGACGGAAGGTCTCACTTGTTGAAGAGGTTGAGGCCGATGCGATACTGGCGTCTCTGCACCACGTCGCTGTTGAAGGGCGGCGAGTCCCAGCTGTGGCGGCTCTCCCTCTGGTAGGTCTGCTTGCCCAGAGGAGGCAGCGGCTCTCGCAGGCTGTCCTGGGACGAGGAGCCGGAGCTGCAGTTCACCGTCTCGTTGGAGTTGGTGGTGGAGTTGAGGGAGTCGTTGTCTCCGTCGGAGCAGCACGGCTGCTCCAGGCCGCCCGAGGGCAGGGCTGCGGAGGAAGACGATGACAGAGGGGTGGTGGGCGGCTGCTGGGGAGACGAGGAGGAAGAGGGCGTGTCCGGGTATTGGTGGTGGTGTACGGGGTGGTGGTGATGGTGGTGGTGTGCCGCCACCTGGTGAGGGATGTGTGCGGGCAGGGCTCTGCCGGGCGCTCGGATCTGACCTTGGGCGGCCGCCGTGGAGGACGGGCGGGCGCCCGCGTTGGGGGAATGTTTGAGGGTTCCCTGAGGAGATCCGGCTCCCGCCCCGGGCTCCTGCTCGTAGACCAGCTGCCTGGTCAGGGAGCCGCGGTCCGAGCGGTCGCTCATGTCCACCGAGCTGTCGCTGGGCGGCTCGATGGTGAGGAGGGGCAGATGGGCGCCCCTCAAGCGGTAGTCCCTGCATTCGGTGCACGGGGTGCTGCGCCGGCTGTTGCCGCTGCCCCCGCCTTCGGTGTCCCTGCTGTCCTCCCGTCCCCCGACGCCCCCGCCGGGACCCCAGTACTCCGTATCGGTGCTGCTGGGGGCCCGGTCCAGGGAGAGCGGCGAGGACGGCATCCCGTCGTCCATGTAAAGAGTCACGTCGCTGTAGGAGGTGGCCGTGCTGTCGCCGTGCATGCTGAGGCCGCCGCCGGCTCCCCTGGCTCGATCGCCCAGCCCCCTCTGCGAGGAAGGGTTGCTGCCGCTGCTCCAAACGCACTCGCCGAAGTCCTCGCCCATCCCGCCGCCCTCCCTGCTGCCCTCCTGGGAGTCATCGCGCCCCGAGCGGCAGGTGAGGGCGTCGTCGATGGAGTCGGCCAGGGACTTCACCTGCGGGGGACACGGCGGAGAGCTGTTGAAACCTCCTCGGCTCCGGCGACCGAAAGACAAACCGCCCTCGGAAAAACGTCCGGGAGGTTCGACGGCGGCGCGATCGAGTTCCGAGTCCGAGGCCGCTCTCGTTCGACGAGCGACGGCGAGTCTCTCATGACGGAGCCAGAGGAGATCCTCCGTCTCGTCCGTTTCCCTCTTTCTCGGGACCTGAAATAAATCTCGTTTAAAAATAATCGGCGGCGGCGTTTCCTCCCAGGAACCGCGGGCCGATGAGTCAACATCATCCGCGGACGGTTTTAGGAAAATCTTCACGTGACGGCTCTTCGCGGGGGGAGGAACCTCAGAACGTGGCCGGAGGAACCTCTCGGCGGAAAGACTCTAACCCGGGATCCGGAAGCGTTCATTTCCAGAACACCTCCGCACTTGAATGACCCCGGGGTTTTATTCCGGGCCGAGCCGGATCGGCTTCTCCCTCCGCTGACGCTTGGAGCGCACCGAGCCTCCGACCGGCCCGTAAGAGCCAAGGAAGAAAAACAAGAAGCCACGGTACCTGCTTGGAGAAGCTGTCCTCCAGGTGGGTGTAGTCGCCCGGCCGGTCCGGGTCGGGGGAATGGGGCGGTCCGATGGCCACGCTGTGGGTGAAGCTGGTCTGCGTCTGGGCCTGCTGCTGAGGCTGACGCTCGTCGAAGGAATACTGGAGTCTCATGTTGGAGAGGATGATGCGGCGCGTCATGCGGCTCTCTGAGGCGGAGCTTCGTAGGCGCTCGAAATTCTTGTTCATGCGATACTGTCTGAAGGCCGTCTGGATGGTTCTGGCGGCGCGACGACTCACAAAAGAGCCGCCGTACTTTCTCTCCAGCATCTCCACCTGGCAGAGGAGAGGGGAGACGCAAGGTCACCGACGTCCGGGTTCGCTCGCGGAGAAAAACTCGGCTCGGATCTCGACGGCGGCGTCACCTTCTTATCCTGCAGGTCCGTGGAGAGCTCGTAACTGTCCGAGAGCGCCTTGCACCTCTTGTTCTCCTCCTCCTCTTGTTTGCGGAGCGCCAGGCTGGCGGGCTGGTGGCGCGTTCGCAGCACCCAGGCCAGGCTGGCCGGACCGGAGGTCGGCGCGCACGAAGGGCCCCTGGAGGCCGAGGGAGCGCCGCCGCCGCCGCCGCCGTCACTGTAGCGCTCCGAGCCTCGGACGTAAGACGTCTGGCCGAAGGGACTGTCTTTGTGGACGCCCGTCGGCGGACACTGGGACTCCCCTTCCACACTGCACAGGGAAAACACAGAACGCTGACACGTTACAGCCGACGCCCACAGGGCCTCCGAAATACCGATTTCCGAGGATCACGGCCGGGAGAAAAGACGGCACGGCGGACGCCGACCGGCAGATCCAGTCACCGGGGGGGGCAGAGGTTCCCCTCGGACAGAAGGGGGTTCCACGGAGGCGTCCCCCCCTCGTCTCCTCACATCATCCAGACCACTTTCAGTTCCCTCTAAAGAAGGGACTTTACTTGAAGCTCATTCGCTCCGCAGGCTCCGCCCCCAGCTGTGCGGTGCACTGCCGAACACGCCATCCTAGTCTAGACCGGACGGCGCTAACCAAACAGATCGCGTCCCGTGAACCTCCCGCATGTGCTTGGACTGGAGGAACCCAGAGAACCCTGAGGAGCCCCACGCAGGAGAACATGGACGCTCCACGCAGGGAGGCCGTCTTGCAGCGAGGTGGGGGAGCTGAGCGCCGCCCAAAAAAAGAAGTGATTACTTCTAAACAAGGAAGGAGCCGTGGCCTGCGGACCATCTGACCCGGAGATCCCTTCGGCTCTGGAACGCAGAGGAGGCCGACGAATTCGCTGAGAGAAACGAAAGAATGACAGGAAAACAACAGGAAACGCGGCGGACCGACAGAGCCGAGGGCGCAGCGTCCGCGGCGCCGACGGAACAGATTAACCGTGTTTTTACACTCGCCAAATCGGGCGCCGGATCATGAAATATTCAGAATGAAGTATCACCCCGGGGGGAAAGAACCCCGACTCCCTGGAGAGTTTGCAGACGGGGAACTGACCGTCTCCCGGCGGGCCGCATGGCGGACGAGCATCGGGGACGGTACGGCGTCCGCGAATCCCTTCCTCTACATTGTTGTGTGGCTGCCGGAGCGAGGCGGAGAAGGTCCAGGAGGAGACACGTGAGAGCGGGGCGGCCGGGCTTCACGTCTGAGGCGCGGACCTCCGGACGCCGCCGTCCAGGGTCCGTCTCCGGTCCAACCTTCCCTGTTTACGGAGAAAAGCCGCGGGCGGCGGGTCGCTCCCGGGCCGCGCCCCCTTCGGTCCATCCCATAATGCTCCGTTGTCAGGGATACTCCTTCCCGAAGCCTTCGCCGTGGTTCTGCTATCTGATGGGGACCCGTCCAGGCGAGGTCTTGTTTGGTTCCTCCCATCCTCTCCCCGGCCGCCGGCCTCCACGTCACGCTTCCTGAAGCCCGAGGCGGCGTGGCGAGGACGTTCCCGGGTGGCTGCGAGCGTCGCCGTGGCGTTCCGGTGAAGGACGCCATTTTAATCCGAGCGCCGCAAACCCCGAGAGAAGTTCGAGAACGAGAAGTTCTGGTATCTTTAAAAACTAGGAGGGTTGGCGGGACGGGAGGAGGGAACAGATGGAGAGCATTATGGAGGAGGAAGGCGCACAATGCAGCCTCTTTCAGCAGGATATCCTGTGCCTGCGGCGCCGGCGACCCGCGCACGACCCGTGCGCGACCCGCGCACGACCAGCGCGACCCCCGGCCGAGATGTTTACACCAGGGCGTTCCCCTCGACCCCTTGGAGAAGATCTCCCTCCAGAGGAGGTCCCTTTCACGCCACGGTTTGCCGAAGCACTCGGGAAACGTCGCCGTGGCGATAAGAAAGGGGTTTCTTGCCTCGTCTCCAACAGGTCTTTGTGTTATTTCTTTATTTTCCTTCCGTACGGCTTCGTTTATCATTCCTCCTCCTCCTCCGCTCCTTAAATAGAGAAGCCGAGCAGAGGGAGGGGGTTGCTTGGTGACGGTTGCCGTGGGACCTTCGTGGGCGGCGAGGCAGTTGTTCGGATGAGAAGCGCGGTTGCCATGACGATGTATTGACTGTGATCACCTTTGAGGTGGGTGTTGGAGATGCTCCGCAGGTTGTGAATGACGGTCCACATAACGCTGGTCTTCTGGCCGACGCCGCGTGCGAGGTTTGCGTCTTCGCGGCGGACGCCGTCCACGCAGGCGGACGTCAGCAGATGCCATTTCCATTCTTCTGAGTCACACGCTCTGAAAATAATCACGCGGCGACAAAGTCTTCTCAAGCTTGTGTCTGAACGCCGGCCGGACCTGGACCTCCGGGAGCTTCATCCCACAGGGATTTGAGGGCAAGTCGGTCCTCGTTCCCCGTGAGATCCATCTCCAGAACCTTCGATCACAGGGCCTCGTGCAGAGACGTCCGACCCGGGTCCATCATCATGTTTGTGGAACCTGGAGAACCCTGAAGAAGCCCACGCAGACACGAGGAGGCCATGGGCGGCCCACACTCCAAGACCTCCTGCGGGATGTGGATGGAAACCATTCCATCATCCGTCAGAAGATCCTGTTTGATGGAACGTACCACGTTCAAGGAATGCACCACCGCACCCCTCCATCTGCAGACAGCTTCTCAACTCGTGTGTGTGTGTGTGTGTGTGTGTGTGTGTGTTTCCACAAGTCCTTGAGCAGCGTGAAGGAAGCCTTTCATTTGAGTTAATGGCTAGATTTATCTTGAGGGTTCTCAGCTTCAAACCTCTGAGTAGGTCGTGTTCCTCGGAGCATCAGAGCATTTTGTAAGTCGCTTTGGATAAAAGCGTCTGCTAGATGACTTGTAATGTGATGTATCCGTGGAGCAGGTCCAGGCCAGGAACCTCCAGAACCACCACCAGGAGGTGTGGACCTCCCGTGCAGGTACTCCACGGAGCGCCGCTATGTTTTTTCGCCGCCAGCTCGAACCACGTTGCCGCGGGAAACGCCGGCGGCGCCGCCTGGTTCCAGGCCCGGTTCTCCCCGGGGGCTCTGGAGCAGAGCTCCAACGCCGGGCTGAAGCTGGAACAGATGGGTGGAATCCAGGAAACACCAGGAGATGTTCAGGAATGGAGAAGAACTGGGTGAAGCACCAGTGGAGTGGAGATGATGAAGATTCCACTGTCCATCACTGACGCAGCACTGATGTACTGTCAACACTTGTGTGTGTGTGTGTGTGTGTGTGTGTGTGTGTGTGTGTGTGTGTGTGTGTGTGTGTGTGTGTGTGGCTCCTGCATCGACCTCCCAGCAGGTTAGAGCAACCTGACATTCAGGTGTCAATCATCCACCCACTCACCCCTTGACTGCATTCCACTTCCTACACACCTCCATCTTCACTCCAACCTCATCTCCTCATCTCTGGTGTGTGTGTGTATGTATGTGTGTGTGTGTGTGTGTGTGTGTTAGGAAGCTTCTGTTCTCCGGCACAGTACAAGACTTCACCCAGAACATCCACGCTCTCAGGCAACAAAGACTTTCGGAGAGGAAACAGTGGAAGGGTTCTTCTTCTCAGGTCGGATCACTGCTGACACACACACACACACACACAGACAGACAGACACACACACACACACACACACACACACATACACACAGCAGCAGCAGAGAGTGCCTTCACTTATATAACCCTCTCCTTGCCGCGCCGGCCGAGGTTTAAAGTCCCGTCAACTGCAGGACCGAACCCGAGGTGGTTCCTCACGTCGGCCTGGACCTTCATCCGGGAACACGACGCTCTTCCTCCTTCGACCGCCCCGTCCGACACGTCCCGCAGGCCGCCATCGCCATGGCGACAGGCCGGCGCCCACAACGGAAAAATGCCTCCACCTCAAACCCTCCTCACTTCACCGCAGAAGATACAGACAAGGACGGGAGATCTTACCATGCTGCTACTGTCAGAGAGGTCTCTCAGTCACTGCAGCAACACAAACACACCGACATACACACACCCACACACACCCACATACCCACCACCCCGCCCCCACACACACACACACACACACACACACGCACACACACTCGCCCTGCAGATCTGCACAGGCTACATTCTTGGCAGTCCTTTGGCATCCGAGCTCCTCGGCTGCAGATGCACTGTCACACCGATTACACAACCGCCTGGCACACACACACACACACACACACACACACACACACACACACACACACACACACACACACACACACACACACTAGGATGTGTGCATACCTGCAGGCGTGTGGTGGTTTATTAGGACCGGGTGAGGAGCAGCTTATTAGGTGCGTGTTTTTCCTGTTGTTCTGGAAAGCGAGGGTTGGGAGATGCAGAACAAGGTCACATGACGGAATGAGCAGAACCTCGACACACCAACTGTGTGTGCCAACTGTACATCAAAATCCACAGGTTCAGGTGTGTGTGTGTGTGTGTGTGTGTGTGCGTGGGGGCGGGGGGGGGGGGGGGGGGGGGGTGTTCCAGAAGAAAGAGCATCAGCGGCCTTTAAGGAACTACAGGTCTTTATTTTGATTGACAGGAGCAGTAGCTCAACTATAGGCTGTATCAAACAGGAAGTTGGGGACGGCGTGGAAATGGAAGCAGGAGGCGACAGGAGGCGACAGGAGGCAATGGGAGGTGGCGGGAGGCGGCGGTAGACGCCGCACCGTCACGGCTGACGAGCGGCGGCCGAGCTCATCCGCCGCCACGTGACTCAACTAGAACGTCCCGGAGAGGCAGCAGAGAACGGCTGATGAAGACACAGTCTGACAACTTGATGGGAGTAAAGAAGCAAACTGAAGGGGGGGGGGGGGGGGGGGGGGCTCCAGTGTAGATTTCTCTGCAGAAAGCGCACACACACACACACACACATACACACATAAAAACACACACACACGTGTGCGCTACGTGGAGACAGATGTGGTTGTGCTTTGGTTGCAGGTTGGGCTCCTGGAGGTCAGCGGGAGGAGGGGCTGCTGCAGCCTGAAGCAGAGCAACAGAACTGGTGGGCGCCCTCGTCCTCCTCTCTGGGGGGGGGCGGGGCAAGAGGGGGGCAAGAGGGGGGCGAGAGGGGGGCGAGAGGGGGGCAAGAAGGGGGCAAGAGGGGGGCGAGAGGGGCGACAACAGAGACAAAAAACAGAGAAGTGAAAAACATAAAAGCGTCACACACGCGCACATTTGTGCGAAGCAGAGCAAGCAAACAGGTGAGAGATGAGTGTGTGTGTGTGTGTGAGTGGGGGGGAGCTTCACACACACCTTCATTACCAGGGTGGGGGTCGGGGGTCGGGGGGGGGGCATGCACGTGCCTGCTGAGGCCATGAGAGGGCAGTGTTGGAGCTTCAACCAGCAGGTGGAAACCACAGGACTTGAGGGGAGAAGAGTGTCAGTCCACCTTCTGAAGGTGCGCACACACACACACACACACACACACACACACACACACACACACACACACACACACACACACACACACATATTCACATACAGCCAGGTGTCGGGGGTGGGTGGGGGGTGCAGGAGCAGGGTTCCCCTGACATGACCACAACAGCAACTATATCTGGGAGTAGATGAACATCTGTCAAGTGGACCACACATACACACCTGTGGTGTGATGGTTGTGTGTCACCTTGCAGTCGTAACCTAGCAACGCAGTCGTAACCTAGCAACGCAGTCATAACGTAGTAACGACGCACTAATAACATAGTAACAAAACAGTAACCACACAGTAATAACGTAGTAGCAACGCAGTCATAACGTAGTAACAACGCAGTCATAATGTAGTAACAACGTAGTAACAACGTAGTCGTAATGTAGTAACAACGCAGTAATAACGTAGTAGCAACGCAGTCATAACGTAGTAACAACGCAGTAATAACGTAGTAACAACGCAGTCATAACGTAGTAACACTGCAGTCATAACATAGTAACAACGCAGTAATAATGTAGTAGCAACGTAGTCATAACGAAGTAACAACGCAGTAATAACGTAGTAACAACGCAGTCATAACGTAGTAACAACGCAGTCATAACGTAGTAACAACGTAGTAATAACGTAGTAACAACGCAGTCATAACGGAGTAACAACGCAGTCATAACGTAGTAACAACGCAGTCATAACGTAGTAACAACGTAGTAATAATGTAGTAACAACGCAGTCATAACGTAGTAACAACGTAGTAATAATGTAGTAACAACGCAGTCATAACGTAGTAACAACGCAGTCATAACGTAGTAACAACGTAGTAATAACGTAGTAACAACGCAGTCATAACGGAGTAACAACGCAGTCATAACGTAGTAACAACGCAGTCATAACGTAGTAACAACGCAGTCATAACGTAGTAATAATGTAGTAACAACGCAGTCATAACGTAGTAACAACGCAGTCATAACGTAGTAACAATGTAGTAATAATGTAGTAACAACGTAGTAATAATGTAGTAACAACGCAGTCATAACGTAGTAACAACGTAGTAATAATGTAGTAATAATGTAGTAACAGTAATAACACTGCTGGATCTCCACCAGCCAGAAGGTCCGGCGGTGTGAAAGGCTTCTCCTGCTCTGGTGTTCTCCACCTCTGCAGGTCCTCCTCACCTGCCGGTATCTAAACCCGAGGAACACGCTGGAGGCGTAAGGAGGTCGGCCATCTGAGGCGAGGGAACCCTGAGGAGCAGCAGGCGCGTCGGGAGGCGGGGAGAAGGAGCAGAAGAAGAAGAAGAAGAAGAAGAAGAAGAAGGTCCACCCGGACCAGGAGGGGACGTCCGGCCCCGCCGAGGGCCTTACCTGTCCTCCTGCCGGGGGTCGGGGTCAGCGGGGTCGGCGGACGGGCAGCAGTACTGATGGAGGCTGACGAAGCCGTGAACGCTCAGACTGGTGGGGAAGGGGGCGCCGGGGGCGGAGCCTCCCGACGGCGTGGACGGCAACGAGGTGGGCGGGCCCGACAGCGACCACGGACGCACACTGAGAGGCAGGAGGCGGAGCAGACACACACACACACACACACACACACAGACACACACACACACACACACACACACAGAAAGCTATGAGACAAACAGTCAGCAGCAAAGCAGAAACACTCCTCACGGTGGGAATGGCAGCAGGAGCGATGGCACATTTACAAGAAGAGATGATGTGTGACACTTTCTGCACCATACGCTAACGTAGCTAACGTGGCTAACACCCCCGTCTCCATGGAGACGGGGAAACGCAACACTTCTGCGCGTTAAGGTTGCCGTCGGTTCACCGTGCAACGGCGGGTCCGACATCAGCAATGGATGAGATGATGCAAACAGATACTATGCTAACATGCTAACAGAGTTGATGCTTAAAGGGATGCTAACCAAGGGGATGCTAGCATTACATTACAGTCATTTAGCAGATGCTTTTATCCAAAGCGACTTACAGCGTTGATGCTGAAAGGGATGCTAACTGGCTAACTAAAATCATGCAATCAGAGTAAATAATTAAAAGGGATCCTAAGTGAAATGATGGTCACAGAGTTGATGTTTAAAGGGATGCTAACTGAGGTGATGCTTAAAGGGATGCTAACTGAGGTGATGCTAACAGAGTTTATGCTTAAAGGCATGCTAACTGTGATGATGCTAACAGAGTTGATGCTTAGAAGGATGCTAACTGAGGTGATGCTAGCATTACATTAAATTACATTACAGTCATTTGGCAGATGCTTTTATCCAAAGCGACTTACAAAATGCGTTGATGCTAAAAGGGATGCTAACTGGCTGACTGAAATTATGCAAACAGAGTAAATAATTAGTAGGGATCCTAAGTGAAATGATGGTCACAGAGTTGATGCTTAACGGGATGCAAACCGAGGTGATGCTAACAGAGTTGATGCTTAAAAGGATGCTAACTGAGGTGATGCAAACAGAGTTGATGCTTAAAAGGGATCCTAAGTGAAATGATGGTCACAGAGTTGATGCTTAAAGGGATGCTAACTGGGGTGATGCTAACAGAGCTGATGATTAAAGGGATGCTAACTGGGGTGATGCTAACAGAGCTGATGATTAAAGGGATGCTAACTCAGGTGATGCTAACAGAGCTGATGCTTCAAGGGATGCTAACTCAGGTGATGCTACAAAGATGATGCACAGATATGATGCTAACTGAGATGATGGTCCCCCAGGATGGTGGGGGGGCGTCTCTGCTCCGTCCCCCTATGATTCTGGTGCGTTTGAGGTCCAGGCCAGAACCGGGTCGCCTTCCGGAGCTCAGGAGCGAGGTCGCCCTGACGGCGGGCCGCGGCTGCTGAGCGCTAAACTTTTGCTCGACACTCGAGCGCTGCGACGGATTACGTAAAGCCGACCGGCGGCGGATCCTCCTAATGCATCCCAAAGTGCACCGGTAGCACAAAAGCCTCTCAGGGTCCTTCCAGCGGCCGGGATTAGAGATGTTCCATCTGCAGAAGGCGAGCGAACGGCTGAAGAGCGAGATTAGCATGTAAATGGCCGACAGCTGCCGTCAAGGACGCGCGCTCCCCATCATTTAGCCAGGAAGTAGAGGAAACGGCGAGCGGCGAGCTACTTCAGCTGCACTCGCTTCCCGACGGGAAGGAGAAGAGCGACGTCCTGTCAGAGCCGGGACTTCAGAGTTGTGTCACACACACACACTGCCGTGCACTATTCAGCCACCAGGGGGCGCCGGCTCGCATTCCAGGAAGTAGCATCCTCCCTTTAGCTTAGCATTCTCACAGGCAGTGATGTGCACCTCCAGCTCCTCAATCAAAACAATCCACCGAAGGAGAAGAAGAGGAAGACGACGTGGACGCCATGGAGGTGGAAGCTGCCACAGGATCATGGAATAATATCCATGGACCATCAGGTGGTCTGAAGAGGTTTTATCTTCTCTGCAGTGTGAAGAACCCCAAGAGCTGTCTCCACACTTGTTCTGGTCCAAAATGTAGATGTTCCTCTGCGAGTCCTGGAAACCCTCTGAGGCGTAGCAGGACAGAAGAGCTCGGACCTCTTCGTCACTCCATCTCTGGCTGCGTCTGTTCATTTTGTCCAAGAAAACATCTGAGCAGAGACCAGGAGAGCTTTGAGTCTGCAGACCAGAAGAAGTATCTCATGGACGTGGCTTATGAGTTCCACCAATCGGTGAGCACCTTTCAGGTCCGATGGGGCCGTAAGAAGACCATGCTTCGGAGCAGGAGCGGAGATGGTTCAAGTCGCACCAACCAATCACAAACACACACACACACACACACACACACACACACACACACCTGGGGGGGGGGGTTGCTTCTCAGAAGGTTCTGATGAACCTGCTGACCTGCTCAGGTTTGGACTCAGATCTGAGACAATGTGGTGTTACGTAAACTCAGAGGCACGCAGGCAGCCTCCTCCTCCTCCTCCTCCTCCTCCTCCTCTTCTTCTTCTTCTTCTTCTTCTTCTTCTTCTTCTTCTTCTTCTTCTTCTTCTTCTTCTTCTTCTTCTTCTTCTTCTTCTTCTTCTTCTTTTTCTTCTTGTTCTTCTTCTTCTTCTTCTTCTTCTTCTACTTCTTCTTCGCCAAATATTGCTTCCTCCTCCCTGGCATTAAGTGGCGGGAAAACAAAAGGACGTGATCGGGGTGGAGGGGAGAAGCTGGAGGGGAAGCAGCGCAGGAGGTGGCGTTTATTTAAAGCAACGTTCTGACGGAGGCTGGATGCAACCAGAGAAGAGTGGGAGGTGGACGATGGAGGAGTGTAAGGGTGAACGCCGTCAGGAGGTGGGCAGGATGTTCCTCGTGCAGGAGGATCTCCACCTGTAGATCCTCCAGCAGAGGAGGAAGTGGGAGCACCTCCTCCTCCTCCGTCCACAGCATCTCCACCTCCTCCACCTCCTCCTCCCCCTCCATCCACAGCATCTCCACCAGCATCTCCTCCACCTCTTCCTCCTCCTCCGTCCATCCCTGGCTTTCCAGCAGGCTTGTGTCTCCTGCTGCTTGGCAACGGTGCGTCCTGTCTGCGTGGGCGCTCTGCCGTCAAGGCGCCAGGGTAAGAGTGGCTGCTGGGGGGAGTTACATCAGCAGGGGGGCAACTACTCCTTTAAGGGAGAGGGGGAGGGGGTCTGATCGGGGTCAAAGGTCGGCGGCGGCGGCAAAGGACGGACGGACGGACGCCACATCACAACTTTTCAATGAACCCCCCCAAACACACACACACACACACCCCGCCCACAGAGTTCTTCACAGAAGAGCTTGCAGTGTTCCCACGGTAACCACTCTGCCGACTACACCGCCGGAAAAATGTGCGCGTGACTGTTCTCACACACACACACACACACACACACACACACTGGCTTGAGACTGAAGGTGTAAAATCACCTGGTGACCCCCACTACGTTCATCTATCAAGGTGTGTGTGTGTGTGTGTGTGTCATCATACACTCTTATTTCCCACTGCAGCTGCAGATCCAAAGCTGCGGGGGGGTGAAGGTGGTGTGAGAGGAGGAACCTTGACGGGAACGTCGTCTCCAAACCACCTTGAGGACAGCTTTGGTTTCCACGGCAACCGTGGCGGTGGCGGCGGTCCAAGGACGCACCGCTTCCTGGGAGAAACTTTTTACCGCCCCGATCATTCACTCCTCTCCGATCGCCGGATCAATACCGATCCAATATTCCCACCGCTCAGATGACCGGCGCCCCCCCACCCCCGTCCAGCAAAGGATGGCCGATAAAGAAATTCAGAAAATGCATGGTGAGTAAAGGGATGACAAAAAAAGCCGCCTACAGCCAGTTTCCTCCTACACACACACACACACACACACACACACACACACACACACACACACACACACACACACATACACACACACACAACATCTAAGTGTACGCCAAGCCGAACCGCAGCATCTGCGGCTACTTCAGTGCAGACCTGAACTGAATCCACCACATCGCAGTTGTGTGTGTGTGTGTGTGTGTGTGTGTGTGTGTGTGTGTGTGTGTGTGTGTGTGTGTGTGTGTGTGGTGTTTGTTGGGGGGGGGGGCAGACCCTCTCCTGTCACATTAGTGCAGGTCAGAGGAGCAACATTCACACACTTTCCCAGGATGGGGGGGCTGTTAATGGTTCATCTTCATTCTAGGAGAGGTTTACAGGAATAATAAATAATACGTTAATAAAAATAGCAATAATAATAATAATAACGAGGATTGAAAGGCGCGGCTGAGAAGAGGGGAAGAGGAAGAGCAACACAGAAGTCATTTCTGCAGCTTCTCTGAGTCATATCTGCAGCAGTGGGAAAGAGAAGCAGCGAGTGTGTGTGTTTGTATGTATGCATGTATGTGTGTGTGTGTGTGTGTGTGTGTGTGTGTGCGTGGGTATGTGTGGGGGGGGTGGAGGGGGGCGGGGTTACGTGTAGTAGAGCTATTCAAAATTAGCAAATTAAGCCGCTCGTGAAACGAAAAGCCCGATCGCTCTGGTCGGTGTTGTCGGTGAGCGTCAGGGAGCAAGTACCCGTGATGCCCGGGGGGGCAGGGGGGCAGGGAGGGCGGGGGGGGTAAATGGACGGGGGGGGGGTAAATGGTCGGGGGGGCAATTCAGCTTCTAAAACACTCACCGCCACCGTGAAAGCGAAGCGGCGGGTTGAGAGAAGCTGGCCGTTATGTAATAACACCACTCTGGAAGCCGCTGACCCCCCCCCCCCTCCCCCCCCCCCCTCCTGCGAGCAGCTGCGTGATGAAGATCTTCCCCCGGGGGAGCGTTTGTGCAATCATCTGACAAAGAGCCCGTATCGGTGTTTAATCCCGCACGGCCCACAGATCACACCGTATTACAAAGGTGTAATAACAGCGTTATTGCAACGTCAGAGAACTTCCAGCGTGGCTGCATGAAGCCACCGCTGGTGGTTATCGGAGGCTAACGGGAGCTGAGGAGCCGAGGACCTCCTCTCCATGATGGACGGCAAGATGATGCTGCTCACGGCTCCGCTAGCGTGTTTCGGGGAACCCTCGGCGAAACGAGGGGGCCCGAACCGAAGCCCCGCCTCCTTCCGCTAGCATTTCTAGCACGCCGACACGTTCTTGCTAATGCTAACCTCATTCTGCCGACGCTAATCTCCATTTCTGTGCATCGAGAAACAAACGGCGTGCCGTGCGTTAGCTCGCGTAGGCGGCACGCGATGACGAGCCGCTTCCTCCGCTCCGCGTTTATAACGCACTGTGGTTGGTCGGAGCCGTCGCCATGGAAACCCAACATTCCCGGTTGAACTCCCGAGATCCGCCGAGGCTTCTGGAAGTGTCATTGAGCAAGAACTGGCTGCTCAGGCCTGATGCATGAAGGTCATGGAGGGTTGGACTGGCCTTCATCCTCCTCTTCTTCATCCTCTTCTTCTTCTTCTTCTTCTTCTTCTTCTTCTTCTTCTTCATCTTCTTCTGCTTCTTCATCTTCTTCTTCTTCTTCTTCTTCCACTATCTTCATGTCTTCACCTGACCTGGTGGGGAAACCTCCCCCCATGGAGTCACATGGTCCAGAGATGGCGCTCTGGGTTACAGGTAGCTGGCTCACATTATCAGCAGACACACACACACACACACACACACACACACACACACACAGGTGCACATTCACACCAGTCATTATCACCCCCTGCAGCCGTGGGATTTACAATCGGACCCCGGTGGTCAACCTCACGCACACACACTCGGGTCGTGCACGTGCAGCGGCCGTGAAGAGCGTGGTTACGTAAAGCCGTGCACTGGTGCGACCTCTCCTGAGAGGCCGCCTGAATCCAGCCTGCTAATGGCGAGCGGCGTCCTGGACTTCGCCGTCAAGCACGACTCCGGCCGGCGGCGTCAGCGAGCATTGTTCACGCTGCCATTAAGGGGGGGGGGGTAAGATGGGTGGTGGTGGGGGGGTAGATGGGTGGGGGGGGGGGGGTAGATGGGGGGGGGGCTATTAAGGGCATCTGTTTACATGCTCCCCTGGGGGGCGGCGGCATTCTGATGCAGCGCCAGTTATGCACAGCCAAACACAACTAACTATCACATAGAAAGGGGGGCAGGACTGTGTGTGTGTGTGTGTGTGTGTGTGTGTGTGTGTGTGTGTGTGGGTGTGTGGGTGTGTGGGTGTGTGGGTGTGTGTGTGTGTGTGTGGGGGGGGGAAACGGGGGGGGGGGGGGGAGACATGAGGAAGTCGGACTAATTATCCCAAACCAAAGGCTGATCCCCCCCCATCTCCTCCACGCTCCCTGTGGACAGATGGCTGATCAGTGTGTGTGTTCCATCTCCTCTTTTAGACACAGCCCCCCCCCACACACTCTCACACACACACACACATAAACACACACACACACACCTTCTTACCCCCCCTCCATGGGCGACCTCGGCCCGGGCGGAGCTGAGTCACAGCCGGACAGGGACAATATGGCCGGAACCACTGAGAACACTTGATTGGATGTGACAGTCATGTGTGTGTGTGTGTGTGTGTTTTATGTGTGTGTTTGTGTGTTTTATGTGTGTGTGTGTTTGTGTGTGTGTTGGGGGGGGTCCATCCTAAGCTAGCTCTGGGGGCAATTAGCCAGGGAAGATCAGCAAGATCCACATCCATGATTCATTGGTGTTGAACACCCACATAAATAACCAATATCTGCTTGGCTTCGGTGACTAAGCCCCCCCCCCCGCGGCCCCCCGCGGCCCCCCGCGGCCCCCCAGGAGCAGGAGCGGGGGCCCGAGAGGCGGACAGCTGAGGGAAGGAATGACAACTGCAGCGGATGAGGGACTGGGTCCGGTCTGAGTCACAAAACACACAGTGACAGGCAGCAGAGGATGTGTGGGAAACGGTAATACCACGGTAATAACATGGTCAGAACTGGTGATCGGTGTGTGTGTAAGTGTGTGTGTGTGTGTGTGTGAGCCCCTCTCTGCTTGCGTGGTGTTGGTGTGTGTGGTTCCGTCGGCAGAGGCCTCTCGCCCCCGCCTGGTTTTATAAGAGTGTAATTACACGGCCAGCCCCCCCAGGAGGCCCCGATGGAGGACTTACTTCCTGCGGACGGCGTTGCCGACGGTTCCAGCGGTTCCGGCGGCGCCGGTGGCGTCGGTGCTGTCGGAGCGCTCGGGCCGGTCCCGCTCGGCGGCGGCGGCGGACCCGCAGGAGAGGCCCCGGGTCAGCCGGCCGTGGCTCCGCCTCTCCCTGCCGGGCGCCGCCGACGGGCCGGCGGCCGGCTGGCTCGGGAGGCCGCCCCCGTTCCCGGGGAGGGACGGGGGCCGGCCGTGGTCGTGGTTCTGCTCGGGGGCGTCGGCGGGCCGGGGGCCGCGGTCCCCCCTCAGGTCCCGGTTCTCCTGGCTGACCCGGTCCAGCTGGCCCTCCAGCTCCTCGATGCGGCGCCGCTGCGTCTCCAGGAGCTTGGCCTGGCTCTCGATGATGTTGTTGAGCTCCAGCAGATACTCCACCGCCCGGTTGGGGCTCTCCGGGCCGGTCTCCATGGCGACCGCCCCGGCGCCGGGGGGGCCCGGATCCGCCCCCCCCCCACCAGCCCAGGCGAGTTGGGGGGAGGGAGGGACCGAGAAGGCTAGGTGCGAGGCGGGGCCGGGTCGCGGGCGCTCCAAAACAGGAAGTCACGGACAGGAAGCGGCGTGCGCCTCAGGAGCACCGCATCACCCCGACGACCATCAGCGCATGTCAGCGGCCTGCGGCGTCACGGCAACCAACGCCAGAGGGGGGGGGGGGCCGACCCTCGCCGGGCCCTGAAGCGGCGGCCATGTCCAACACCCGGGCCGGCTCTGGGGGGGGGGGTCATGGCGGGCTGAGGAGGAGCAGGAGGTCCTTACAGGTCCTTGCAGGTTCTAGGAGGTTCTAGGAGGTTCTAGGAGGTTCTCCTGTCTGGATGAAGAACAGCAATGAAGACACTTCTGAGGAGGACAGGAGAAGAAACGCTCAGTTAGTCCTGAAACATCTCAGATGGGCTCCGGCCTCCTGGGAAGGGGGTGGGTGGGGGGGGGGGGGAGGGGAGGGGAGGGGGAGGTCCGGGTCCGGGTTCGGGTCCGGTTCCTGTTCCGGTTCTGTCTCAGGCTCTGAAGATCAGTCGTTACATAAGTGAGGAGGAGGCGCTCCTCCACGCAGGTCCACGCAGGACTCCCGCCGGCGCCTTCAACCCATGGCGCGGGAAGTGCGCGTGGGGGTCGCGGGGTGGGGGGGGCGTGGGGGTCTGGGCGAGCTGGACTGCA
Organism: Fistularia commersonii; assembly: GCF_037954325.1. Taxonomy (NCBI): domain Eukaryota; kingdom Metazoa; phylum Chordata; class Actinopteri; order Syngnathiformes; family Fistulariidae; genus Fistularia; species Fistularia commersonii. Next base: position 718,992 of record NC_141297.1, on the reverse strand, counting down.
TCCGGTCCCCACCAACTACATCCTTCCACTTCCACGGAGCTTCTCCCACGTCACGTGTCTTCGCGGGGAACCGCGCATCCGGCGGGAACCCGCGGCTCCGCGCCGCGCAGGAGAACTGCGCGCCCGCCAGGTAACTAGTAACTAAGTAACTAAGTAATCTCGACTTCCGGAGAGTGTCGGTGTGTTGTTGAAATCTCGGAGCGCGTTTGTCGATCGGAAAAGGGAAAAAAAAAAAAGAAAAAACAATGATCGATCAACCGGGATCGATCCCCGCGGCCCCGCCGGTCCGGTTCGTCCGTCCGCGGCGCGGGATCCGGACCGCAGAGCTGCGTGTCGCCTCTCCCACGGAGCGCGTCTGCGTGAAGCTGCCCGCAGCGGAAAACAACTTCCGGTGGAGACTGTCAAAATAAAAGAGACGAGGCGGCGAACCGGAAGGAGCGGCCGCCATGGAAACACAACAAACACACACACGGAAGATAGATAGATGGATGGATGGATGGATGGATGGATGGATGGATGGATGGATGGATGGATAGATAGATAGATAGATAGATAGATAGATAGATAGATAGATAGATAGATAGATAGATAGATAGATAGATAGATAGACATTTTCCATTATTTTCATCTTCCCAGTCTTGTTTTTTCACTCTTGCTCATCTTCTCCTTCTTCTCCTCAGGGCCCTCAGCCATGATCACCAGCCTCCATCCAACCCTCTCGTCTAAGTCCAGCAAACCTCCCGTCTTCTCCTCCTCCATCCATAAACCTCCTCCCAGGTCCTCCTCCATCCCTCCTCTGTCCACTGTGACTTGATCTCCAGAACATCTACCATGGCCTCCTTCCTCCTCGGGGTGAGCAGATGTTCCTGAGGACCTCTCTTCTCTTCTCTTCTCTTCTCTTCTCTTCTCTTCTCTTCTCTTCACTTTTCTTTTCTTTTATTTTCTTTTCTTTTCTTCCGGCTTTTATTGTGAAGGCCTTTGCCATTTCCGGTTTCCAGCTTCACGCGCCCCGGGAACCCTGTTGAGCGCCTGTCAGTGCGTGCGTGTGCGTGTGCGTGAGCCGGAATCCGACCCCGCACTTCCTCACGCACGGATGGAAGGAACGCGCATCGCAGCGCGGGTATTTATAGTGGCGCTATGAATTCACCGTGCGTGTGCGCGCATCGCGCTAAGAAATACAATCACACCAATGAACGCACGGAGTGGTGCGTCCCCACGCACACGCACACAGGCACCGGGCGCGCTCTGTCGCCCCCTGGTGGCCGCAAGTCACATTGCAACACAAACAACACCACTGGGGGGGCAGGCTTTATTATTATTATTATTATTGTTGTTGTTGTCATTATTATTTTTGTTATTATAGTTTTATTACAACGTGTTTACAGTCCAGACCGGAAATGAGTCTTAAAAAAAAGGTTATAAAAGCAGTCCTGGGCTGTGGACACTGATGGGGGCCGTAAAAAAAATGTGAGCGGGACGTCGTTGACGGAAGGTTCTGGGCTGGTAAGAAATAACAGTCTGCGCCTCCTGATGCCCCCCAACACCCCCAAACACCCCCAAACACCCCACTGTAAACACCGGGGATCCATCAGGGCTGTGGAAACAGAGCGGGAACCTGAGAGTCTCAACAGCGACAACCAACGGGACCAGGATTAAGACCAGGACCAGGACCAGGATTAGGACAAGGACCGGGACCGGGACCAGAACAAGGACAAGAACAAGGAGGTCCGTGGGTAGAAAAATAACTCCTCACAGTTTCATCTGAGCCGGGTTCTGATCAGGTCTGAAACCAGGACCTGGTGGGGGGGGGGGGGGGGTCACAGTACTAGAACCAGAAAATAAAAAACATTGGTCTTATGTTACCAAGGCAACAGCGGGCACAGAAATCTCTGGAAGCTTGATGGGATGGCGGGTGGTGTTCTGACCCCGAGTGGGGGGGGAGGGTAGAACACACACACACACACACACACACACACACACACACACACACACACACACACACACACACACATCTCATCCCACAATGATCTGCATGGATACCTGTCGTTTGTAATACACCGTTATAAATGTACACACAAATATCTCCTCCTATATACAGAATATATAGATATATAGATATATAGATAAATGCGTATATAAATAAATAGATTATATATTTCACACCTGCTTTCTAAAAAGGTTTGTGTTTCACGTTGCCGCAGTGACACATTTCTGACAGTGTAACAACAGAATGCGGCGCCGCCGCTCCGTCCCGGGCGCTAATTCTTGGCCGGCTGCATTTTTAATCTTATCTTTACGATCGTTATTATTACTATTATTGCTCAGAATGTCCACGGCGTATAAATAAAAAGGTCCACACCGATTGGCCGACAGGCCGGAGGCCCGCTGCTCCGTCCACCCCCGGAGGCGGCGCGTAACTACACCGTTCCGTGGATTCGGCCGCTTGAGTCGCCTCGGCGATCCGACCATCACTTCCTGTTCCTGTGCGGCGGAAAAAAGGGCGGTCGCCTTGTTCCAGTGTTGTTACAGCGTTATTACAACGTTATTACAACGTTATTACAGCGTTATTACAGCGTTGGTACAGAGGTCGGTTGGGCGGCGTGTGTGTGTGTGTGGGGGGGCTCGGATCAGGCGGTCCGTGATTGGCGGGTTAGGCGGCGTGAAACGAGTGAGGATTAAAAAAAGGCACGACTTGATTGGCCCGGAGGTTTGGGAGCGGCGCGGAGAGGAGAGCGTCGTCCAATCGGGCGTTCGGTATCCGTCAGCCCAGCAGGGGGCGCCTGTCCCGCCGCCCGGCGCCGCCCCGGCCCGGGGCGAGCCAGGGGCCCGGCAGCGGCCCGCCGCCCTCCGCCGCCGCCAGGGAGAGGCCCGAGATGCTGGCGGCGGAAACGGCGCCGTCCGATTGGCTCCCGCCCGAGTCCGACTCGCCCTCCTCCGGACGCTCCACGGACGGCGAGGAGCCGAGGAAGGAGAAGGACCTCCCGTCGAAGGAGAAGGACCTCCCGTCCTCCGGATCTTCTCCTCCGCCTCGGCCCTCCCGGCCGCTCATTCCCCTGTACTCCAGCAGAAGACCTCGCCGCTCCGCCTCCTCGGACGCTCTCGGCCTCGGAAGGTTCACCTCTGGACTCGGGATGGGAAGAAAAACCTTCTCCTCGGCGACCTCGGTCCACGACACCTCCGGCCTCTCCACCCTGACCTCCAGCTTCTCCTCGGCTTTCTCCATCAACCTGTCCACCTCCACCGCCTTCTCCTCCACCTCCTTGTCCTTTGCCTCCTCCTTCTTCTTCTCCTCCTCCACCTCCTCGTCCACAGGAGTCACCTCCTTCTCCTCCTCCTTCTCCTGGTTCTCCTTCTCCTGGTTCTCCTGGGGTTCCTGTCCCTCCTCTCTCTTGTCCCTCCTCCCTCTGCTTCTGCTCCTGCTCTTCTCCCTCCTCCTCCTCCTCCTCCTCTCCTTCTCCCCATCATCTCCGCCGCCGTGGTCTCCTCCGGAGCGAGCTGGTCTCGGCAAACTCCGAGACCGAGGCTTCCTCCCGTCCACCTCCGTGAGCTGGGAGGCGGGGCTTGGTATCTGGTATGGTGGTCGTCCCGTCCTCCTGCTCCTGGTGTCGCCGCTTCTCTTCGCCTCCCGTGCGTCCAAAGACTTGGTCCTCCTCTTGTGAGCGTAGCTCCGCCCCCCGGGCCGGCGGGGGTCTACTGGATCCAGACCCGGCTCCGGGGGCCGACGCAGGGAGGAGGGGGAGGTGAGTCTGTGTTCACGGCCTGGAAACGATTCACAAAACAATTAACGCCGTAAAGCGCTTCTTACACGGTAATAAGCGTTCTTGAAACGCTTATTACACAGTAAAACGCTTATTACACGCTTATTACACAGTAATAAGCGTTCTTGAGACGCTTATTACACGGTAATAAATGTTCTTGAAACGGCCTGGAAACGATTCACTAAACAATTAACGCCGTAAAACGCTTCTTACACGGTAATAAGCGTTCTTGAAACGCTTATTACATGGTAATAAGTGTTTTGTAACACCGCCGCTCATTAATTATCAAACGCTTGTTTCTATTCACAGCTGAAACATCCATTGCTGACGGTGACGCTCGCGTAATACTAATATTACACCGGTCACTTTTCATCCAGGATGTTTTCAGGGGAACAAATACAAAAAAAAAAAACAGCCAACGGCTTTTTTTATTCATTTTCAATAACAACTGGCCCTAATCTGAAATAAAAAGTACAATAAACCATAATAACAAGTGTCATAGCTGTAAAAAATACTATATTCTGAAATGACATAATCGTAATCATCTGGAACACAAGAGTAACACAGCTGTTATAACAACTGTTATAATCTGGAATAACAAATGCAACACACTTGTAATTACTGTTACTGTCCGGCATAAAAACGGTAATAACAACTGTAATATCTGTCAAAAAAGGATACTCTATAATAACAGGTGTAATAATCTGTAACACTAAATGAATTAATCTGTAAAAGAGGCATAATAATCTGTAATAATAAGTACCATTTAATCCTGTAATAAGAAGTGGATCTGAACAACAACATCCTAGAGTGTCATATCAGCTGTAATATATCTGGAAAAAAGTCATAATCAGTAATACGTATAAAATACCTCAAGAACTAGTTTGATAATCTGTTATCACGAGTGTAATATCTGTTATAACAGGTGTAATAATCTAGTAGGACGGACATAATAATCTGCAAAAGCTGTATAATAGTCTTGTTATGACTGGTGTAATAATCTGCTACGAGTGTAATAATCTGTTCTAAGTGTGTAATAACAAGTGAGCCGTCGTGAGCAGAGCGCCCCCTACAGGCCGATTAGTACTTCCTGGATAACCCGCTCGCTAACGGCGTTTACCGAGGCGTCGCGTTTGATCGGAGACGATCAATACGACGTCGGGAGGCTGCTGGGATAAAGGCCTCGCGGTCTTGGAGAAGGGAAGCTGGAATGGCCTGGATGAAGATGAGGAGGTGCGGCGGCGGCGGCGGCGGCGGCGGCGGCGAGGAGCGGGCGGAGGCTCAGAGAGAAGCAGAAAGTGGGAGGACTAACAGGAACCTTTACCAACCGCGTGTTCTCTGTCCGACCAATCACATAGAAGCACGGCTCGCCCAGGCGGGAGTTGGTCATGCACAGAGACAGGCTGGACAGCTCCACTGGACCAGAACCAGAACCAGAACCAGAAGAAGCCACCGAGACCAGAGAAGACAAGAAAAGACGGAGGCAAGTTAAAGGAGAGGAACGAAAAGGAGGAGTTTGAGAAGAACGCCGTCCCAGGGAAGAAGGAGTCCTCTGAAGCTCATGAGCAAGTCAAGATGTTCATCAATAACTGCATTCTAATCAATACATGACCCATAATGCAGATACTCCAATCAATACGTGTGCTTTAGTCAACAAGGGTGATTTTAATCAATGACCTCATTCCGATCAATAGTCCGTATGTGCATTCGAATCGATGACTACGTTCTGATCAGCGTGTTTGAACCGATAACTCTCTTCGCTATATTTGAATCGATAGCCGTATTCCGATCAATAATGCGCCCTGTGACACTCAAGATGGCCGACATTGAAATATTGATTGATGAATTGATGAAGAGGAAAACTGAACGAGAAGGTCATTATGAGGTCATTATTGATCTTAACTTTACGGATGCTGACTTAGTCATCGATGATGCGATAATGTTAGTAACAGCTAACTGCTAACAGCTAACTTAGTGGTTAGTTGGTCAGTGCGGGTACTAGTTATTTGTGAGAAAAGAAGAGGGAGAAAAGACTCTGAGTCGGAACAAGTAAGAACCAGTAACCAGTCAATACAGGCGAGAACTTTGGGATTACAAGTTATAAATGATTCATTACCGACAATAACTGAGTACTTACAGGTATTAACTCGGTAATTATTCAGTCATTACTCGTCATAACTTAGATATGACCAGTAACCACGGTAACTCAATACTTACAGGTACTAACTGAGTCTACTATTAGTAATTGCGGGTAAGACGAGGTCATAACCGGTAACTTAGTCGGTGCAGGCTGAAAGTTTGTTAATACTTTGTAACTGGAGGGAATACTTTAGTTATTACAAGTATCAGTATTGATGACTAATTGGTAATAACAGGTATTAACTTAGTAATTACAGGTCATTTCTTCACAATAACAGGTACTGACTTAGTAGTTTCTCAGTAATGACAGGCGATAACATCATTCCGTGTGTGTGTGTGTGTGTGTGTGTGTGTGTGTGTGTGTGTAGCAGCTGACCGTAGTCGGGCACGTATCCGTTGCCCCTCCTGAGCACCAGGTGTATCCGCCGGCCGCCCCTGCGGATCTGCTCCACCGCCTGGCTGTGGGTCATCCCTGCCGTGCTGTCACCGTTGATCTCCACCAGCTGGTCGCTCACCTGCAACACACACACACACACACACACACACACACACACACAGAGTCAGTGGGGTTGGTATCCCCTGAAAACACCTGGAGGGGGCAGGGTCTTACAGAAGGTAACGCTAAACATGCTTATTCCAATATAAGTGTGTAGTACTACGTGGTTCGCTTACTACATGGTTATTACACATTTATTACACCATTGTTACACTGTAATAAATGTGTAATAACCATGTAGTAAGTGAACGCGTTCACGCTCGGCTGTCTGACGCCGAGAAGCTTCCAGAGCAGGGGTGTCAAACTCATTTCTCATGGCGGCCACATACGGCCCAGGTACATGTCAAGTGGGCCGGACCATTAAAATAATAGCAAACTCAACAATAAATAACCAAAATATCATGTCTTTCCTCTGTTTTGGTGTAAAGAAGGACATGAGGAAAATCTTGGAATTTAATGAACAATCCTTTTACAAAACATTTCATGAAACACCTCATATTTCCTCAGACAAAAGTGCAGTTCACTTCTTTCATTCACATGTTTGCATTGCAATCATGTGATCATGTGATCCCACTGATCATACAAAGGCACAAAACTTGATCAAGTAATTGATATTGAAAAATATAGTAATGCACTTAAAGATTAAATGAGACTTAAAGGGATTTTTAAACCATTTACACATTTGTGTATAAAATCTAAATTGAATCCTCGCCTACACCTTACACACTAAAAATAGTGCTATTAAATGTGTAAAGATTGGAGTTTTCACCCTTTAAATGTGTAAACTTCATCCATGAAACATGCAAACACTTACAATACACATTGAAAATGTATGGAGTTGCATGAAAAGTAGAATTCCAACATACTTGTTTGTAGTGACGTGGTGACTAACTTTAAATTGCACATATTCGCTAGCAATTAACTAGCTGGCTTTTACCGCTGCGTCACTGATTTCTCAGCTCTGGGTGAAAGTGGACGCTGTTTCCTCAGACCTGCCAGCGATTGGTCGATCTTATCTCTTCTCAGTTTCTTTGCAAGCTGTCATATTTTCCATTGTGATGTGTCTCGTAGCGGCGCCGTTTATTATATTCCTTAAATACCGAAACTTGTTGCAAACACGCCAAGCACAAAAGTTTCCCGTGCGTCTCCGTAAATAAATAGGACGTAGTCCGTTTTTCTTTGAAAATTCTACACTCTTTAACCACTTTTCTCTGTTTTGATAACGACATTTTGGCTAATGAGGGCGTAGCAGGAGGTGGAGAACAGGGTAGAAACAACATCAAAACAAGCAGCAGGTGGTGCATTGATACCGTCTGCTGATTGGTCCGTCTCAGTGATGCGGATTGCCGTGTACTCTGACCAAAATAGTGCGCCCCCTAGCGGAAAATTCTTGAATTGCATTTAATTAAAAAAAAAAATCCCTGTCTTTTATGCATTTTTTCACTTTCAAATGATCCTGCGGGCGAGCCGTTGACGTGTTTCGAAGGCTTCCGGAGACCAGAAGCTCACCTGCATCTTGTGGCTCCTGGAGGCCGGCCCCCCCTCCATCAGGCCCAGGACGTAGAGCCCCATGTTGTACTCGCTGCCGCCTCGCAGGCTGAAGCCGAAGCCCGAAGGTCCGCGGTCCAGGTCCAGGCTGTAGTACCGCGAGTCCCGCTGGAACGGCCGGATGTCGTTAGCCGCCGCCACGGTAGCTTAGCTTAGCTTAGCGACGACGCGGCACTCACCTTAGGCCGCGACCTCTGAGCCTTCTTTCCTCGGGGGCCCAGCTCGTACTCGGCGGACTCGGACAGGCCGGAGGAATCTGAGGGAACATTTAGGATCTTCTCGTTCCGGTACTTGAAATCGCATTTGATTTGAAACGAACGGTATTTTTGGGCTCACAGGCGCTGGGCCGGGGGACCACCGTGAGCCGCAGGGTGTTGCCGGCCCGGCGGAGGATCTGGGCCAGCTCGCGGTGCGGCAGCGCCACCACCGGCCGGCCCTCCACCGCCTCCAGACGATCTCCGGGACGGATCTGACCGCTGCGGGACGCCGGGCTGCCGCGACGCACCGTCACAAAACGGTGGGGCAACAGGGACGCAGCTGGGGGAACAACACACACACACACACACACACACAATGTGGAATTCAGGTTTTGTATTACACACATGTTATCATCCATCCATGCATCCAGAGACCCTCCTGGTGGGACCTTCTTGGAAGCCCTCATCATGCAACCTTCTCATGTGGCTCCTCTGGATGTTGAGGTGCAGCAGCTCTACTCGGAGCTCCTCCTGGATGAAGGTGCTCTTCACCCTCATCCCAGGGAGAACCCAGATCCCCTGAGGAGCCGGAGACCTGAGGCGAGGTGGGGGGGTGAGGCGGCTTCATCCCGGCTGAGATGTTCAGAGCTGCTGGCCAGTGGAGCCACGGATCTCCACCTTCATCCAGACTCACCACATCTCCTCTGGAAGAAGCTCTGGAGAAGAACTGCCAGTACTCGTCCCCCACCTCCGACAAACCCAACCGACCTCTCCTTGAGGACACAGCAGGGTGACAGCTGGCTCCTCTCCAGCAACACACACACACACACACACACACACACACACACACACACATGCGCGCAGGCTGACTCAGAGGGATTGGGACAGATGTACTCAGCTGTAAATGCACACACACACACGCACACACACACACATGTGTGTGCTCACACTCATGCATGCATGCACACATGCACGCGCACACACTGATGCATGGAGACACACACACACACACACACACACACACTCACAGATGCAGCACTGCTCAGACCCCCCCCGCCCTGTCCACAGTAATCCCCCTGCAGTGTCGGCCGCTGATCGCAGCTCAGCCCCCCCCACACCTCACACACACACACACACACACACACACACACACACACTCCCTCCACCTCCTGCATCCACAGCAGCTTGTAGATGTTCAGCTCTTCAGCCCAGCCACACAAACAGAGCGAGTAGGGGGGTCCGGACCCACAGACTGCGAACGCATCGTGCCCCCCACCCCCCCCCCCACATACACCACACACACACACACACACACACACACACACGCACACACGTTTTGTCACCCCAGCAGTGGAACCCGCCCCCTCCGGTGGAAATGACACGTCATATCAGCTGCTCAGCAGAACCCCCCCTTGAACGTGCACCAATCTGACACACACGCACACACACACACACACACACACACACACACATCACATCTGACAGCTCTCGACCCCCCCGACCCCCCCACCCTCTCCCGCAGCGGCTGCAATAATTACGTTTGGATTCCTTGACAGTTTTCAGAGCGGACTGAAGTCTCTCCAGCATGGCTGTCCTGTTCTTCAACAAGAAGAAGAAGAACAAGAAGAACGAGCAGAAGAAGAAGATAAGGATCCACCAAAAATCCCATGTGACACGGGGGTCCCCCCACACACACACTGTCCCAAACACACACACACACACACACAAACACAAACACACACACCGCCGGCGAGGCTTCACCCTCCAGCTCCAGACAGAGATGGAGGGACACAGCGGGGGGGCGGAGGATAGAGAGAGAGAGAGAGAGAGAGAGAGAGAGAGTGTGAGAGAGAAGAGAGAGAGTGTGTGTGAGAGAGAGTGTGAGAGAGAAGAGAGAGAGTGTGTGTGAGAGAGAGATAGAAACAGAAAGAGAGAGAGAAGAAGGGAGGGGGAGTTTTAATCTGTTGGATGACAGGATGCTTTCACTGCAGAGTGGGGGGGCATTTACTGCCTTAATCTCAGCGGGAGAGTGTTTTATGTGTGTGTGTGTGTGTGTGTGTGTGTGTGTGTGTGTGTTGGGGGTGAAGGTCTGCCCCCCCCGACCATCAGAGTGAAGGACCGACTCACTGAGCCACTCTGATTGGCCGGCCCGTGGGGTGGGGGGGCGGCCAATGAGCAAGCTAGAAACCAACTGGCGCCTGATCCCCCCCCCCCCGGGTAAAGCTGATGGCGTGCCATGACTCATGTGGTGGCCGGTCGCCACGGCGACCTCTTCTTAATCCGCAATCACGTAATCCCCCCCCCCCCCCATGGCATCCCTCACCTTTGACGTTCTCCACGTCCTGGGAGGCGATGACGAATCCGAATCCTTCTCCAGGTTTCCTCCTGAGCTCCACCTCCACCCCCCGCAGGGTCGGGGTCCCCGGGGTCCCGGGGGCCCCCGAGGCCCCCCGTCGCCCCGCGCCGCCGTCGGCGCCGTCCTGGTCCTCCAGCCCCGTGTCCATCCAGTCCTTGGGCTCCATGGTGAGGGTGACCGGCACCGACTCCAGGAAGCTGGTGCTCTGGATGAGGGTGGGCCGCGGCGCCGCCGGGGACGGCGGCGTGCCGAGCGAGGAGCGGGACCCCGCCGGAAGGCCGACGCCGACGTCGCATCCGGCTAGCGGCGGCGGCGGCGGGCGCAGGAGGGGAGGGGGGAGCCTCTGGACGGAGCCGGGGGAGGCAGACGGATGATAGACGCCTGAAAACGTTGGCGGACTCAGTACCGGGAGGAGACGTGGAGACGGACCAGGTGCAGAAGGACGACTCACCTCCTCGGTACACCAGCAGGATCACCTCCCCCTGCCTGGCGTGCTCCTGGAGAACCGTCTGCACCTGCCAATCACACGCAACCTTACTACACCCTCACCACCTACGACTACATCATGACACACTTATTACACAGTAACTAGCTATGACTATGTTATTACACACTTATTACACACTAACCAGCTATGACTATGTTATTACACACTTAGTACACAGTGACTAGCTATGACTATGTTATTACACACTTATTACACAGTAACTAGCTATGACTATGTTATTACACACTTATTATACAGTAACTAGCTATGACTATGTTATTATACACTTATTACACAGTAACTAGCTATACTTAGTACACAGCAACTAGCTATGACTATGTTATTACACACTTATTACACAGTAACTAGCTATGACTATGCTATTACACACTTATTACAAAGTAATTAGCTATACTTAGTACACAGCAACTAGCTATGACTATGTTATTACACACTTATTATAAAGTAACTAGCTATGACTATGTTAGTACACACTTATTACACAGTAACCAGCTATGACTATGTTATTACACACTTAGTACACAGCAACCAGCTATGAATATGTTATTACACACTTAGTACACAGTAACCAGCTATGACTATGTTATTACACACTTATTACACAGTAACTAGCTATGACTATGTTAGTACACACTTATTACACAATAACCAGCTTAACTCACGTTATTACACAGTTATTACACGGTAATTACTTTGAGCTGCTTTTGCACTAGTAGCACAGTTAGTGCAGTTATTACACAATAATAACAGTTATATATTCACAGTACCCCCTCGCTACTCTGCTTATGTGATTTATTGTTCTTTAGCGGTTATCTATCAGGCATTTTGCAGTGTTTGAATTTTTTTTTCATCATGAAACAGCCATATTCTAGTCTAAGAAGAGAAAGACTAAAAAATAGTCAAATTCATTTTATAAAATAAAATAGATCTCCTTTGCCGAACAAAGTTAGCCAGTACGGTGAGCCGTCGCACCAACGCCGGGTCTCGTAAGGAATAACAACACGCTCTACCACGCCTCCTAAACGCCCGGCGCCGACGCAAAAGTGGGCCGTGGACCGGCAGCGAGCGGGAGGAAGCTGAAAAGATAAAACTGAAGCTGAAAAGATAAAACTGAAGCTGAAAAGATAAAACTGAAGCTGAATAGATAAAACTGAAGCTGAAAAGCGAGGCTTGGACTGAAAAGCGAGGAAGCGCAGGCGTGTGGCGTCACCTGAGCGATGCTGAGGCTCTGCACGTCGGCGCCGTTGATCTTGACCACGACGTCGCCGGGCTGCAGGGCGCCGCACTGCTTCCTGTCCCAGACCCTCTTCACCGCCGTCTTGTCGGCGGCGGGACCGCCGGCCGTCAGGCTGAAGCCGAGGCCGCCGTCCTCCCTCGTGCGCCCCAGGGCCACGGGCACCAGCTCGCCCCCGCCGAGGCCGCCGAAGGCCCCGCCCCCCGGGGAGGGGGCTTTGGGGCCGCCGTCGCCGTGGAAACCGTCGTAGCCGCGGCGCGGCGAGCCGTCGGGCGTCGGAGGCCCGAAGCGGGCGGCCTGCGGAGTGAGGAGGCGTCGGCGGGCGCTCTGGGCGCCGGCGGGGGACGAGGAGGGTCGCCGCGGCGACAGCGGCAGCGGCAGGCGGGACGTGGGCAGCGTGCACGTGGACAGGTCGCTCTCGGACGACTTGGACGCGCCGTGGTGGAGAGGGCGGGGCGGCGCCGAGAGGGAATTGTTGTTATGGTTACGGATCACGGACGCCCTGGCGAGGAAGAGACGGGTTAGCCCCCGGCGCCGACGCCTCCTCCGCCATCTTGCGCGGCGTTACCTGTGCGAGCCGATGGCGGAGACCACCTCGCTGTCGCTCTGGCTCGCCGGCGTGCGGTCGAAGGACTGCAGGCGGGCCAGGCTCCTGAAGGCGCGGGGGGGCCGCGGCGGCGCCGGCGGGGACTCGGCGTTGCTCGCGCTGGAGCGTCTGAAGGAGGCGAGGAGCGAGGCGGCGTTCCCGGTGGCGTCCGGCGCCACGCCGGGCTCCATGTAGCCTCCGTCGCCGTGGACGCCGTCGAAGCCGTCCAAGACGAAGTGTTGCGCGCGGGGGGCCGGCGGGATCCGGCGAGGCTGCGGCTGGGACGTGGTGGCGGCGGGCGACGGCGGGTCGGCGGCGTCCAGCGGCAGCTTGGCAGAGCCGTCGGGGTTGTAGAGCATGGGGTAGCCTCTCCGCACCTCCACCTCCACGCTCTGACCCACCGGCACCGCCTGAAGCATCTCCACCGCCTCGCCGTGGGACGACCCCAGCACGCACACGTCGTTGATGTAAACCAGGAGGTCGGCTGAGGAGGACGAGAACCTTCAGTCCACCTCCACAACAGACTGATCACATCACAGGAACGTGTGAAAACAGCAATAGCAGGTAATAACATAGTAATAACATGGTAATAACATAGTAATAACATAGTAATTACATGTTAACCTTTCTTCCTCTTCTTTTTCCCGATCATCTTGATCGGTGATCATATTGATCACCCCACCCCTGACCCGTGTGTTTTAGCGTGGGTGTGGAATAATCCCTGCAGCTCATCCCCGCTAAATCAGCCTATTAAGAGATATGAACCCGATCGTCCCCACAGACGCTGCTGTTATGGCCTCTCGCTGCGTCGCCTGTGTGTGTGTGTGTGTGTGTGTGTGTGTGTGTGTGTGTGTGTGTGTGTGGCAGCTGGATTACGTTGTCCCGCCCCGGGGGATTAGAGCACTGATGCACATGTTTCAGACCAGACATCCCTCCTGGTGGACCTGTGGAGGCCAGGAGGTGTTCCTGCAGGAGGAAGCTGAGGAGCTCCTCGAGTTGCTCCTCAGCTTCAGAGAAGATGGGCTGCACTGCACATCGGGGCTCCCCAGGTGGCAGCAGAGAGCTGGACTCAACCTGCAAGGGGGGGGTGCTTCTTCCATAGCACTTCTATGTTGCTAGGCAACCAGCTGCACCTGTCCGCCATGACGGTTTTAACCTTTGACCCCGCCCCCCCCCGCCCGGGGTCTCTACCTGTCTTGAGCGCTGAAGGTCCGCTGGAGGTCACGCTGTAGACCTGGAGGAACTCCCTGGGCTTGCTGCCCCCCACGATGTTGAACCCAAAACCCCGAGGGCCTTTGATGAGGTGTGTGTGCACGGGGAAACCACGCAGGTCACCAGGGTGCTCCGTGAACCCTACACACACACACACACACACACACACACACACACACACACACACACACACACACACACACACACACACACACACACACATACACACAGAGAACATGGGGGATTAAGACAATAACATCCATCAGCTGTGATTGGTCACGAGGCGGGGTTCACCCCGGACCAATCACAGGGCTGCATAACCATGTGACATCCATCCGCTCATTGATTGGTCCTCATGTAGACGTCTACCCCCCCCCATCTCCCGTCTGCACAGATTTGTTTATATTTGTTTTTAATTGTTTAGAAATGTCGCCATCTAGTGGTCGGAGTCGGCATGATTCAACGCTGGCTTTGAAAACATGGAATCATGTGACGGTGGTTCAGACGCCGCCGCCCACCGGCGGGTCACGTGACCCCGTGCTAGCAGGATGTAGCGGGTCACGTGCACCCCCACCACCACCAGCTCAGGGCCTTAATCAGTCGTTTCCATCTGACTGGACGGTGACGCTCGCTGACGTCCGTGCATCTCGGCTGTCCGACCTTTAAACGAACCCCCAGCAGATACCAGAGGAAGGCGGAAGCTCACACTGGGTCCTGCAGAGCGTCTCCCTGCTGGCGGCTCGCGGACTCTGCCAGCTGCTCCTCTTCGGGCCGGGACTTGGCGGACCGGAGGGGAGGGAAACGAGAAGAAGGCGTCGTCAGACACGAGGGTGTGAGGAACATCTCAGACACGTATCTCAGCGAATCCCATCACGCATTTACTCCAGGAAAGCCGTCCCCCATCCAGATCCAGGCACCTCTGATTCTCGCTAATAAACACGCCCGATGCTATTTGAAACATCGGCATCTCCGGCAGGGCCTCCGCCGAGATGTAGGAGGAGAAGAGCCTCGGAGGACGGCCGGGTCTGGTCCTGGACCAGAAGAAGACCCGGGCCGACGGGAACGAGCTAGCTAAGCTAGACGGCGGCCCCTCCACAACGGCGAAGGACGTAAAAGAGGAAACTCACTCGACGCAGAGGCCGTCCTCCGGGTCGCTGAAGGTCTGCTCCCAGTGGTCCGGCATGGCGCCCCTCCCCGTGGCCCCGCCCACGCCGTTCTCCTGGGGCTCCAGGAGGCGGCGGCTGGATCGGACGCCGCCGCCGCCGCCGCCCACACCTGCGGAGCCTCCTGCAAAGATGGCCGACCACGGGGTTCAGAGAGGAAACGGGCGATTCAGCGGACATGCAGATCCTTGGGGGGGTAGGAGGGGGGCTGTCAGACCAAAACACCTGAGGTCAGCATCTCCACCGCCTTTGCCCTCTGCCCCCCCCGGGGCGCCGTGCATCCGACACCGCAGGAGGAATAACAATCTCCTCTTTCAACAACGTCCTTCAGCTGCCCTCCAGCTGTGGATGTGGGAGGAGTCGGGCACTGACCCCCCCCCCCCCCCCCCCCCCCCACACACACACACATATACACACTTCTGAAGATGACTCAGCACAAAACCATGGCTTCCTCTGACCCGCTCTCCTCCTCCTGGCTCCACTGCAGCTGCCTCCATCTCCCTCCCATCTTCTGACCTGAACCTCCATCTGACCTCCACCTTCAGCCACCCAGGACTTAAGAAAGGACACGGAGCAGCAGAGTGGAGGATTACTGCTCCCTGCACCAGGAGCAATAACAGACCATGCACGTGAGCACACACACACACACACACACACACACACACACACACACACACTGTTAGCTTGTATCTCCATTAACCTTCTAACAGCGGTGCCCCAAAGCTGTTTCTTATCGTCTCTTTGCAGATGATGAGGTGATTTCAAACGCCAAATATTACCGGTAAACTCTGGTCCCGGTTCAGCCTCCCGTCCTGCAGGACCTCTTCTCGCCGCTCCTCCTCCAGCGGCTTATTGCCACCGGTTGTTTAACTCCCAAGCGAGGATCAAGTGGATTAGGTGTAACTTGCCCCCCCGCTCCCGCTCGACTCCTCCACTTAGAGTATTGAAAAGGCCGACCGGGAGCTAAACAAGCCAGGATGGGGCTGGAAGGTGAGCGATCTGGAGATACTTCCCTCCGTGATCCCAGGAGACGGACGGGAGTGTCAGGTCATCCAAGTGATGAGGGGTTACGATCCATCACCTCCACCTCCTCCACCCCCCCGGTGGAGGGGCAGGAAGCAGCAAAGCTCTGGACGGCGTCTCCTGAAGGCGGGTCGCCCTCAGAGCTCCATCAGCAGTGGGAGGAGCAGCAGCTGAACTTCCCATCCCGGGCCGGCCTCCTCCGATTGGACGAGAGCTGCCTGTGCATCGGCGTCCGCCCGACACGCCTACGGAGGACAAAGATGGCGCCGATGCCTTCGGGCGTCTCTGATGCCCCGGGTCGAGCGGGAGTTCCGTGTTGTCGAGATCCGGAAATCCATAGCGACCGAGGGACCGCTATGGGACTGTAAGGCGAGTCGAACGCTTCCTCCCTCCTCGTCACATGACCCTTCGTGTTTTTCCTCCGATCCGGTTACCCCCTCGCCGCCTCGCCCCCAAAGGCGGCGTGACCTTCCCTTGGAGGCCGTCCAGCGATCGATGGGCCGCGAGCATACCGATGGCACTAATGATTGATCCGCTCAGGGAGGCTATAGATAGCCGGCCGCCGCCGCCGCCGCGCACAGCGGTTTGCTTTGAATCATTAGCTTTTCTTCCTCGGTCGTTTCATTCCGTCGGATTATTGCCGGCATTTGGTTGATGCTAATCGCTAATCATCCTTTTCTTCCTCCCTGTTTGCCCGATGGGAGTCAGCGACGGCGTTATCCTTCTGAATCCTCGCCGTCCTCATTAAAGCGGCGTTCCTGAAAGGCCCGACCCGTCCGCGAGAACGTCAGCGCTTCGGGTCACGAGGAAGAGATGGTCTGGACTCGGGCGGCTCGGCTGCGTTCGCGCGTTAATCTTTTGTGGAAACGTGAGCGCGGGACTCGCGGAAGGTGACATTTCAAGGATTCAGATGTGACTCCAGTAATTGCTTTGTGCAACTGTAATTCCGCCTGGGAGGGGCTCTTCTTCCAATCACATTATCCCGCAGATCGTTAGCGGATCCAATTCTCTGTCGTCCAATCGTTCTCTCCTTGAAGATGTTCCTCCTCTTCCTGGGTTCGAACTGTGAGGAGCTTCTGGTACACAACCGCTGGGGTTTGGCGACGTTAAGAGGGTTTGTTCTGCGGGCTGGATGGAGTTGCTAGGTTGCTACTGCGCGTCTCTTGGGGAGCAAAGGCAACATCACCCAAGTTGGAATCTAAGAAGTCCGTTCGTTGACCTGGGTGGAGTCCTGGGTGGGCCTAGTCTGGGCTGTCGAGGGGAAAGGTCTTGTCGAACCCTCTTCTCCATCCAGTTTGACAAAGATGGTTTCTTTGGCTCCTCTCAAACTACCCGTCTCACTAGCGTCTCCCAAGGAATGGACCCTCAACTCTGGATGGACCACAGGGGTCCTGACCTGAAGAAGTGGCTCTCCTGTGTCTCACCAGTACAAAGGCTCGCTCTCCTCATTGCACTTTGGACATTGTCCATCTTGTGTTGGACAATGTCCAACACAATGTGACAGTCCAGAGCACCAGAACCTCTGGGATCAGGGGGGCGGCATCTTCTAGGGGAGAAACCAAGCCACGACGACACCCGACGGACACTTGCGGAGACACTTGCCTGAGAGGCCCGAGTCATCCTCGCTGTTGTCGCCCTCCGTCGCCACCTTCTCCAGGTTGCTGAGGGACTTGCTGCGCGTGCGGAAGTTCCTGAGCAGGTTGCGGTGCTCCTGGTAGGTGATGGGAGGGTTCTCCGTGCTGATGTGGACGGGTCGCGGCGTGCCGTAGTAGCTCCCTGGGACAAAGCGGAGACACAGGAAACATCACGAGTGCGACTTTCCTCTGCGGAGAAGGTTGCTGTCACCTGCAGTCTCCTGTCATATACATACATATACATACATAGGGCGACTATATTGGCCCCGAATCGTTGTTATGCATAATCCCACCAATGCTCTGAGCTTGTACGGTAGCGGGTGCATTGTGTATCCTCTGGAGACGGTCCTGTTCACGAGCGCCGTGTTCTGGGCTCCAGCCATCTGCTCCGGCTGCCGGAGGGAGGAGGGGAACGGAGTCGCCTCCGCCCCAACATTTGGCTCGCTGTATCCAAATGTTTTGAAGCGAAACATGGGATGACTGATCTCGCCGACGCGCCTCCGGCCCCCCCGCAGGACGCCAAGCCGATCCCGCTGATTGCTTTGCGGCGGCGACATGTCTATCAATGTCACACGGCGGGCAGGTGAGGGTGACATTTATTGCTCCCATTAAACGGGCATGAATTATGGATGCTAATACGCGGAGGCTTTTTAATCAGAGGCGGCATTCTGACCCTGACGGGGAGGCGGAGCCGGCGGGAGGCGCCGCTCCATGACATTAATATGTATTAAGAGACGGCTTCCAGAATCGCATGTCCTCCAAGAGACATGAAGAAGATCGTACATCATAACTACGCATGCTATCAAGGTGTAACTGATGGGGAACATCTGGACAACGGGAACGGATCTGCTGGAGGACGGGAGCAGGCGGCGCAGGAAGGTGGGTTCCCACAGGAGGCCTTCCTGTGTGGGGTCTCCACGTTCTACCCGGGTTCTACGTGGGGTTCCTCGGGTTCCTCGCAGGATTAGCGGTGAAGATAATGAGTGAAGAAATGAACATTAAAACAGTTGACGATATGCATGACGCTAAATGCTCTAGCTTAGCCGTGGGGTAAACGGTGAGCTCTAGCATGAAGAAGCATCTGAAGACCGAACACATCAAATCTACCCAGGAGGCAGGGAAGATGCTGGCCCTGTGAACCTGCAGAAGAAGGTGTCGGTGGTTCAACTCCGCCTACAGCTAGATGCTAGAGGTCCAACAATTTGATGGCCACCATCCTACCGTTCCATCCCACCACGCCCATCTTTACCTTTGAACTTCCCGCTTTCCAGCAGAGCCCCCGACTCCTCCAGCGAGAAGAACTCCTCAATGGAGACGAAGTTGTAGTCCACCCCTGAGATCTCCCCGGCTCTGGGCTGCCTGGTCGTACCTGCCGTAGAGAAGACGACTGCTGGCTTACGTAGATGACACTCCGATTAATCACACGCTCCTCTTCCTTCTTTCCTTCGTCCCGCCGGGGGGCTGAGGATCGGCGTCGGCTCGCACAAATGACACCTTCGGAGAAAACGGCGACTCAGCAAAGCACACGCAGCCTGAGAGGGGCGTCTGCGGGACAATTAGGCGACACAAGCACAATCTATACGCCTTGGACACTGGGATCTATACCTCTCTCTGTACGCCTGCTGACAGGACAACACCTGGAGCACCCAACCATGACTGCATCCTTCGCTGCACAGGCTAGCATGCTAACATCAACGTGGAATCAGTATGGTTGACACGGGGTGTGGATGAGGGGGCCAACGTTGTATGCCTCCATAGGAGGTGTGGATGAGGGGGCGAACGTTGTATGCCTCCATAGGAGGGGTGTATGAAGGGGGCAAACGTTGTATGTCTCCATAGGTGTGGATGAGGGGGCGAACGTTGTATGCCTCCAAAGGAGGTGTGGATGAGGGGGCGAACGTTGTATGCTGCCATAGTAGGTGTGAATGAGGGGGCGAATGTTGTATGTCTCCATAGGAGGTGTGGATGAGGGGGGCAAACGTTGTATGTCTCCATAGGAGGGGTGGATGAGGGGGCGAATGTTGTTTGCCTCCATAGGAGGGGCGGATGAGGGGGCGAATGTTGTATGCCTCCATAGGAGGGGTGGATTAGGGGCTGCCTCCATAGGAGGTGTGGATGAGGGGGCGAACGTTGTATGTCTCCATAGGTGTGGATGAGGGGATGACTGTTGTTTGCCTCCATAGGAGGGGTGGATTAGGGGGCGAACGTTGTATGCTGCCATAGTAGGTGTGAATGAGGGGGGCGAACGTTGTATGTCTCCATAGGAGGTGTGGATGAGGGGGCGAACGTTGTATGCCTCCATAGGAGGGGTGGATTAGGGGGCGAACGTTGTATGCTGCCATAGTAGGTGTGAATGAGGGGGGCGAACGTTGTATGTCTCCATAGGAGGTGTGGATGAGGGGGGCGAACGTTGTATGTCTCCATAGGAGGTGTGGATGAGGGGGGCGAACGTTGTATGTCTCCATAGGAGGTGTGGATGAGGGGGCGATTGTTGTATGCCTCCATAGGAGGGGTGGATTAGGGGGCGAACGTTGTATGCTGCCATAGTAGGTGTGAATGAGGGGGGCGAACGTTGTATGTCTCCATAAGAGGTGTGGATTAGGGGGCGAACGTTGTATGCTGCCATAGTAGGTGTGAATGAGGGGGGCGAACGTTGTATGTCTCCATAGGAGGTGTGGATGAGGGGGGCGAACGTTGTATGCCTCCATAGGAGGTGTGGATGAGGGGGCGAACCTATGTTCCTGCGATGGATCCAGGATGGACTTCCTCTCACTCAACCTAAGCGGGATCAGAAGGCTAAACCCGCCTGTGCGGTAAAATATCTTGCCGGAGCTACAGATGCTGCGGGAACATCTGGGGGAACCCGGCCTGGATGGAGTCCAGCACCGTAAAAGTTTAAAAGGCGCATTAAAAGGCTCCTGCAGAGCATGTAGCATTTGAAATGCATTAATCAGGTTTAATTGGAACATTAATCACTGATAACAATCATTAGTGATCTAATTGAGTCCAGACTCCAAAGCAGACCCCCCCCAGTGAAATCTGATCGGGGGGGGTCTGATCAATGAGAGCAGGATCAAACATTAATGAGGCTCTGCCTTCACCTGGGTGAAGATGGAGCACTTAGATGATCAACGATCTGCCACTGCATTGATTTGTGGTGACCTTGGGGGGGGGAGGGTCTCAGGTGGGTCCAGGTGTGTGTGGTGCTCAGAGACCTTCTTACAGGTTCACACATGGACTGTGGTCTGTCTGACGGACAATCTGATTGGTCGGTCTCAAGGTGAGGAGCCCGCCGCGACCTTCAGACCAGACACTACCATCCCAGGACGGACAAATTACATCAAACTCCCATCAAGTCTGGACCTCCTCCTCCTCCCTGAGGAGCATGTGTGATGTCACCGTCAGCTCCTCCTATAAACCTGATTCATATCCTGCTGTCTAGGGAGCAGCGCACACACACACACACACACACACACACACACACACACACACACACACACACACACACACACACACACACACACACACACAGACATACAGCCCGAGGTCTTCTCTAGGGAGCAACCTGCCTGCCCATGCTCCTACACCTCTTCTCCACCCTCTCCGTTGTGGACCTCCACCTCCTGCCCTCTCACTGCTCCACCTGGTCCACCATGTATTCTGTCCTGCTCCAGCTCAACCTTCTTCTCTCCGCCTCTCTAGATGTTCCTCCAGCTGCTCTCTGCTCCCACCTGAGATCACGGTGTCATCTGCAAATGTCCATGGAGGTTCTTGTCAGACCTCCTCTGTCCGCCTGTCCATCTCCTCCATGTCCTGCTCATCCTCCTCATCCACCCACAGCCGCTCTCTCCTCAGAGGACACCGGAACGTAACTCCCATCACATCCTGGTTCTGTAGCCACCAGCCACGGCCTCCACCCAGTTGAGAGGAACATCTCCACGCCATCGAACAGGAGAGATTCATTGTCTCCTAGGAGATCGAGACGTCTCGTCCGCAGAGGAGGCGGACGGATTATTGACATCTCCGTCTTCCCCGGAGATGCCGAGCCCCCCCCTTGTCGGGACTCGGGAGGTAATTAAACCCAGCACCGTCAGGACGGGCGCAGATGTTCCTCCTGGAAACAACCGTCCCTCCTCATCATATTAGAACTAAACCATCAGGCTTCGGATCTCCTGCTGCCCCAGAAGACCATTAGAACAGGGAAGGGAAGGGAAGGGAAGGGAAGGGAAGGGAAGGGAAGGGAAGGGAAGGGAAGGGAAGGGAAGGGAAGGGAAGGGAAGGGAAGGGAAGGGAAGAGGGGCAGACACTGACAGCGCCTGGGACTCACATAAGCCTGCATTAATCACTGATAACTGGGAGGCAGGAAGGGGTAGAAGGGGGTGGAAGGGGGTAGAAAGGGGGATGGAGGGTAGAAATGCAGAAGGGGGTACTGAAGGGCAGAAAGTGTTTGTCTTGAAGGCCCCACTAGCACGACTAGCATGGAGGAGCTAGCATACATCAGACGCGTCCTGAGGAGCAATTCTCAGGAGGTGGTTCCGCAGGCCGTCAGGAGAACATCCACGCACCTACTGCTGGAACCCTGCTGAAGAGGCCTCCTGGAGACAAGAGGAGAACCCGCGAGGTCGAGAACTTCAGGAGAAAGGAGGTCCATTCCACGGCTTTAGCAGCCCCCGGGCTGCCTCGGGACCAGAGGACACAAAGGCAGGAGGACACAGCGGACGGACGGACAGGACCTTCTAGATCTCATTGTGGACTCGAGTGCTCCTCTGAAACCCCGGTGAGACAAACAAACCCTAAAGTCCTGGCGGGCCGCGACACCGCGGAGCTGCTCGCCGTGACCTACTTCCCAGGCAGGAGGAGAGATTAGCAGGCCGGAGTTCAGACCCCTGGCACGCTGCGCTCATCCTCCACCTCCACCTCCACCTCCACCTCCATGGAGAACCAGAGCTGGAGAAGCAGATCGCTGGATGAGTAAAGGCCGAGTCCTGGTCCTCCCGCCTCCCCGCTGACGTCAGACGGACCCGGATTAAGATGCAGCAGATGCACGGCGGACGGCCGCCTTTGGCCGCCAATGGACATGATTTGATTTGTAAGCATAAAAATACAACTCCACATGCGTGTGTGTGTGTGTGTGTGTGTGTGTGTGTGTGTGTGTGTGTGTGCACCAGAGGCCTGGTTTCCAGGGGATTATACAAAAAACTGTACTAATAACCCATCAAAAAAAGAAAAGAGTGGGGGAGGAGACGCTGTGGGTGGAGACCATGAGGTGGAAATCTGTGTGATCTTCAGAGCTCCAGAACAACATCTGGATCCGTCAGCACCGACCTTCTCAACATGGTGAGGAGGTCTGCAGCCGCAGAGGAGTGTGTCGGGCGGAGCAGGACACGGAGGAGATGGACAGAGGAGGTCAGACAAGAACCTCCATGGACTGAGAGGTTTGTAGATGACACCGTGATCTGAGGTGGGAGCAGAGAGCAGCTGGAGGAACATCTAGAGAGGCGGAGAGAGGAAGGTTGAGCTGGAGCAGGACAGAATACATGGTGGACCAGGTGGAGCGGTGAGGGGGCAGGAGGTGGAGATGAAGAAGGTGGAGGAGGTCAACAGTCCAGAGCACTGGAGGCGGTGGAGAGGAGGTGAAGGAATGAGCGGAGATCTAGATTGACAGGAAAGGGGGAGAAGGTGGAGGTGAAGAGCAGCCATGGTGTCTGGGTTGGAGAAGACAGGACGCAGAGCTGGAGGCAGCAGACATGGAGATGTGGAGGTTCCTCTTTGGGAGTGAGGGAGACCAGGGAGGAGGCCATGGTAGATGTTCTGGAGATAAAGTCACACTGAGATGGTTTGGACGTGGATAGAGGAGGGATGGAGAAGATCTGGGTGGATGAGGAGGTTGCAGGAGGTCTGGAGGAAGACCAGAGAGGAGGTTCATGGATGGAGGAGAAGAGGACAGGAGGTTTGCTGGAGTGAGAGCAGAGGGTTGGATGGAGGCAGATGATTGGCTGAGGGCTGCATGGATACTGGAAAACATCATTTAGAAATGAGTGTAGTTCAAATCCAATTTGATGTGTGTGTGTGTGTGTGTGTGTGTGTGTGTGTGTGTGTGTGTGTGTGTGTGCAGCCTCCCGTCAAACATAACAAACATCAGATCCTCCTCCTCCTCCCCCTTCCCACCACCCAAACAAAGATGCTGCCTGAGGCGGCGGCGGCGGCGGCGGCGGCGGCGAGCACGGAGACGGGCAGACAGCCGCTGAGAGCGAACCAGGTGTTGTTGCAATGGCGACCGTCGCTATGGAAACGCAGGCATCCCGACCCGGCCGTGCTATTTTCTGTATCTGAGAGTGTTTTAGCTCCACCCTGTCGAACAGGCGCCTGAGCAGATGCATCACACACACACACACACACATCCGGAGGTGTGTGTGTGGAAACATCTGGAAACATCAGCCCCCAGGAGACACTCACAGGGAACGGCGCGGAGGTACAGGTTCTCCCGGATCACCTGCTGGAGCTGACTGTCCACCGAACCCGGCGTGAAGCACTTGCTCAGGTACAACCTGAGGTCCTTGCACAACGTGGAGCCTGAGGGAGGAGACGGAGAAGAAAGGTGAGAGCAGAAGACCAGACGTCTCCCGGAGATCGTCCTCACACCCTCGGAGCTTCTGACACTCGTGTTGGTGGAGGAAGGAAGGTGGCGCAGGAGGTCCGGGGGGCGCCGGGGGGGCCGATCCCTCCCTCAGATCCTTGATATCATCTGAAGTGGCGTTTGCTGCTGGATGACGGCCCCTCGCTGTTATTGATGGGCCCACTTGTCATCCTGATGGACGGCGCTCCCCCCTTGCTTCCCCCTTGCTTCCCCCTTGCTTCCCCCGCCTCCCCGGCACCGTCTGCCCGAGCGCCTCTGAAACCGCTGAGCAATTAAAAAGCCTCACAGTGGTGTAAGTTTATTAGCGGAGGCAGTCATCTGCACCGACACGCCGCCGCCGCCGCCGCCGCCGCCTTCTGGGGGCGCGAGCTTCTCCATCATGTGACGGAGCATCTGCCGCGGAAGTAAACTGGCAGGCGAGGAGCGCTTAGCTTAGCGAGGCGCCGCGCTCTTCCTGGATGTTCTGAAGCTCGGATAGGTGGCCCCGCCCCCCTTAGGTTACGCGGTCCGGTCCGGGCCGAGGCCGAGGGTCGGACGCCTTCTACGGGCCGGCGGTCGGCGACCCGCTCGCGTCGGCTCATCCATCTCTGCTGCCGGAGGAGCCGCAGATTTCGGGTAATGGATTCCCCGGCGACGACCCAAAGGTCCCCTTTTAGCTCCTCCTGGACAAATCGGCCATCAATCAACGGAGCGAGGCCATCCGGAGCGCCGGTCAGGTGACTTACGGCGCCGACAAAGACATCCGTCACCTCGGCCCGGGTTCTAAAGCTCAAGGTTCCCCCCGCCGCTGACGGACAACTGTATCAGCGGCTCCCGTCATTCGTCGCCGGCCGTTCTGACCTCACGTCCGCGGATTGACGGATCGTCTCCGCGCGCCCGGGAAAATCGACGCGGCGCAAATCGACGCGGCGCCGTCGCTCCCGCCGGCTTTAGGCCATAATCAGAGGAGGGTTATTAGGCGAGATTATCAGGAGCGGCGGAGGGGGCGCCGGCGAGCCGGGCCGACGCTGACACGCGCTTATCTGCTCACCGTTAATGCCATCAAAGGGAAGTCATGCAATCATGCAGCCAATGGGAGGGAAGCCTAATTTTAGCTCCCACGGAGCAAGAAGGGAAAGGAGTGAACGCCGAAGACCTTCTCCGGGACTCCGGTCGGACCAAAAGGGGACCATTTCTGGGAGTCCCACAACATCTCCGGTCACGGCGCCGACAAAGTGGCGGCGGGTGGCGGACCGGATGCTGCTCACTGACCGGACGCCGTTTACCAACTTGATGCCGCTCTCTGACTGGTGGCAGAAGAAGTAAAGGCCGGCGTGGTGCCGGTGGTGCTGATTCCTACCCGGAGACACTGTTTTGATCCGGATGGGTCGAGGGCAGGAGTTGAGGACGCCGCGGACGTCTCCCAGCGTCATCCCCAACACGGGCGTCCCTCCGATCTCCAGGATGACGTCGCCCGGCGTTAGTCCTCCGCCCGGAGCCGACGTGACGAAGGGGAACTCGCCGTAATCCGCGCCTCCGCCGACGGCGACGCCCAGCTCCCCCGTGGCGCCGAGCGGCGGGACGACGGCGTCCTGCACCCTGGACCGCCAGTGCTGCTTCCTCACCGCCGTCTTAGACATGGCGAATGAGCTGCAAGGAGAACAAGGACGGAGATTGAGACGTTGCGGAGCGAAAGGCGTCCGCCAGGACCGGCTTCCCGGCTCCGCGGAGCGCCACCGGTGCTTCCAGCCCGACGATCCGACGCTTTGTTTTCAACATAAACACGCCCGAGACGGGACGGAGACGGGACGGAGACGGGACCGGCCCTCATGTTTGTATGTCAACACTCCGTCCGGCGCCTAAAGGGAACACGGGAAAACCTGTTGGGCCGACGGATCAGCGATCAGACCCGTTTTCCCAGAAGGAGGCCGGGGATCTATTTATCACTGTTGATAGTGAAGGTGAGGGTCTGAGCCGAGGAGCGCAGCCGCGAGGACCAGGCTGACGGGACCAGGATTTCTCAGTCGATGTTGACGTGACGTGACGGGAGCGGCGCTGTCACCTTGACACATGGGAGCGGCCCCAGGACAGGAGGCCCCACGGGGGGCCGGGGCCACGCCTGGCCACCACTCCAGAACATTCACACTCCGTTCGGCACCAGGGCTGCTTAGCTTAGCTTAGCTTAGTTTAGCATTCACATTGGAAACATCAGACAGAAACCTGGGTTTGTCAAAACACAAGTTGGTAGCCATGATGGGAAATGCATGCATTCATTCATTCATTCATTCATTCATGGTCGCTGGGGGGCGGAGCCTGTCCACGCCATGATTGGACGAGAGGCGGGGTTCACCTTGGACCAATCACAAGGCCTCCTATGGAGAGATCCAACCATTCAGCCTCTCATTCACATGTCTGGACAATGCATGTGATTGGGCTGCTGGAGGAACCCGGAGAACCCTGAGGAACCCACGCAGACACGGGGAGAACATGGAGGCTCCACACAGGGAGGAACCCTGAGAGTCCAACCGGGGACCTTCTGGCCTGAGGGGCGGGGCTAACCTCTGCTCCTCTGTTAAGTCGTCCCTTTAAATGTGTTATCTTGTTGTGTTGGACGTCCACGCCCCAGATATCTCCTAAAAAAAACCATGGCTGTTCTTTGAAGGAGACCCTCAGGAACATCACGGCCACATCAGCCACCGAGCTGAAGCTCCATCATGGCTGAACTCCCTCATCCGTCTGCTCCCGCCGCCCCAGCTGTGGCCACGCATGATTCCCTTCCACGCCGCGAACATCTCCGCTAGACGTTCCGTCACGGCGAGCGTGGCGGAGCGTGATGAGAAGCGAGCTGGACGTCGTGGATCAGTCTGGAGAGAGGGGCTGGACGGACGGGAGGGTCGGGTGGGTGTGGACCTTCAGAGGTGGAGAAGGGAGGAGGACGGCGAGGCAGAAGATGAGAGAGGATGACAGGGAGGAGGGGCGTGGAGGTCAGATGGAGATGGAGCGGCGCCGCGGCGCCCGCGGGTGCCGCCTCACTCTCCTCTGTGACCTTGCCGGACTCGGGCTCGGCGACATGAGTCAGGCTTTGGGAGGCGCAGGATAAAAACCCCCCATCATGAACCAATAACCCGCCTCTGCAGGGTTCTTCTCCTGCACGTCTGGACCTGGACCTGCTGCGCCCCCCCTGCCGGGAGACCGTCTGCTGCCCGCAGACCCACCAGGACCTCATGAGTCCTGCCACGCCCACCTGCCCCCGTCCCCGACCCGACCACCGGCCCAGGTGGTCGGGTACATAAACACATAAACACCCCCACCCTGCTGCCCTGCCTCTGCTTGGGGGCGGAGCCTGTTGCTATGCAACAGCTGTGACACCCCCACTGCCTTGTTGATGCTACAAACCATCTCACTGTGTCCATCACAAACACCTACTGGATGGATGGATGGATGGATGGATGGATGGATGGATGGATGGATGGATGGATGGATAGATAGATCAGCTAGCGATCAATCAATAGATAAATCAGCTATCAATCAATCAATCAATAGATAGATAGATAGATAGA
This sequence comes from Fistularia commersonii, assembly GCF_037954325.1. Lineage (NCBI taxonomy): Eukaryota > Metazoa > Chordata > Actinopteri > Syngnathiformes > Fistulariidae > Fistularia > Fistularia commersonii. The sequence goes on along the minus strand of NC_141297.1, from coordinate 690,962 downwards.
TGGATAGATAGATAGATAGTCACAGAAAAAGGTAGACAAAGTACACAGAGTATTGTCTGTATATATTTACACACACACACACACACATACATATATATTCTGCGGGGGGGGGTATCCCTGCTGTGATTGGCTGAGAGGCAGGTTCACCAGGACCAATCACAGGGCAACAATCTGAGACCTCCGACCATTCATCTTCTCATCCACACGTCTGGACCTGCATGTGTTTGCACTGTGGGAGGAACCCGGAGAACCCTGAGGAACTCACATGGAGACTCCACACAGGAAGTGGGAACCAATCAGGGACCTGCTTGCTGGGAGGGGGCGGGGCTAACGTTGGCCTCTGGGGCAGAAGACGTCTGGGTCTGATCTCCATGAGCTTTGGCCATTTGTTCCAGGCCTCAGAGGAGACGGTCAGGAGCCCAGCTGAGGAGCATCTGTGAGTCACACCTGGATCTTCTGTCGCTTTGCTTCTCCTTGACTCATACATGGTGACCGTGCTTTAGATCCAGTCCGGAGGGCGACGCCGAGAGGAGCTGCGGCCGGACGTACGTGGAGATGTCTTCTCAACGAAAGAAGCCCACTGAGATTTCTGACCTCGGGGTCAGGAAGGAGCTGACCGCTGCAGATCCTGTGTCTCCGGCGGCGTCCACAGACCCAGCTCTTCATCCTTCACGCTTATTTATTCTCCATCCGTGAGGCGTCAGGCCGCCGGCGCTCCGGCGCCGAGTGGAAGCAGCTGCGCCACATTGTCTGCGGCGTGAAATACACCTTCTGAGCAGGATGGTGGGAACACGCCGGCACCTCCCTGGAGCTCCAGGAGCTCCTGAAGATCACGCCATATTTCACGTCTCTCCCCTGCGCTAACGCTAGGGAGGAGCTAACGGAACATTGGAAACCACCATGTGGAGGAGAGCCAGAAGATCAGGTCGGTCCATCACGGGCGGAGGCCGGCGGCGAGATGCCCCGAGGGGGCGGAGCCACATGATGGGGCGCATGATGCTGTTGCTAGGATACAGTGCTTACAAGATCTGACATTGTTCAGCCGGACCCAAGACTGAGAGAGAACCACCCACACGGCCACCAGACAGAAGGAGAACATCTCCAGGAGCCCAAGATCTCCATCTGGGACCCCTTAAGCCGGGCCGGGTCTCAGCCCAGGACCTCCAGGCCCTGAACCTGCGGGCCAGGCTGGAGCTCCACGGGACCTTCGGGTGGTGAGAACTGAAGAGGCGTGGCCGAAGGAGGGCATGAAGATCCTTCCACCGACCCCGGGGCCGTGGTCCTCCCTGGCCTGTCACTTCCAGCTCCTGAAGCCCGTCTCCATCCTGTCACCTCCGTGTCTCCGCTCGCTGACATGATCTCCTCCGACCGCCGCTCAGCCAGGCGGGGAACCTTTCTCCAGCGGTGGACGCCACGTTGGAACGCGTCCACGCCGCCCACGCCCGGGCGGCCATTTTGAAACCGAGGATTCACGTGTTAGTTCCAAGCGCTGGATTGAAGTCGTTTCCGAAGGAGAACCTTCTGGAATATTGATGGTCCCACCGCCGGTTCTGGCAGCTGGAGTGTGACCAGCATGGCGAGCAGCCACGCTCGCTGCTAAACACACACACACACGGCTGAAAGGTGTGTGTGTGTGCGTGTGTTTTGTGTCAGCAACAGGGTGCTTCGTCCAAGCAGATGCTTCCATGAAGCTCCAGCGAGCAGGAAAACTGCAAGTCACCGGTTGGAGCAGCTCGCCGTGCAGCCGCGGCGTCCACGGCGGCGGAGCGGCAGACAGGAAATCAATCACCAACCCGTTAGGATCTCCATTCTCTGCTCACGTTTAGGGCTGTTTGGATACAGAGGACCATCAGCTCCATCACATCTCCACCCGCTCCATCTCATCTCCATCCTTTGTCCATCAGAGCTCCATCCCAGCTCCATCTCAGCTCCATCAGAGCTCCATCCCAGCTCCATCAGAGCTCCATCCCAGCTCCATCTCAGCTCCATCTCAGCTCCATCAGAGCTCCATCTCAGCTCCATCCCAGCTCCATCTCAGCTCCATCTCAGCTCCATCTCAGCTCCATCTCAGCTCCAGCTGCCCCAAGCAGCACCTGCAGTGACGGAGCGCCGCTCGTTACAAAAGCATCTGACGTCACCGCAGACGAGAAGAACACCTCCACCTCCACACGCCAAAACTATCCACCGAAGAAGAAGAGGAAGGTGACGTGGACAACATGGAGGCAGAAGCTGCCACTGGATCATGGAATGATAACCATGGACCATCAGACGCTGGAGCGTTTTATCTTCTCCCTCCGCTGTGAAGAACCTTGCTCGCCGTTAGCTCAGTCTGAACTTATTCTGGTCCAAAATGTAGATGTTCCCCTGCGAGCCCTGGAAACCCTCTGAGGCGCAGCAGGACAGAAGAGCTTGGACCTCTTCATCGCTCCATTTCTGGCTGCTTCTGTTCATTCTGTCCAAGAAAACATCTGAGCAGAGCCCAGGAGTGGTGCTCTGCAGTCCATGAGAAGTATCTGCTAACGGCTTCCACCAGTCAGGAGATCCTATGGAACCATAAGAAGCCCCTGCCTCGGAGCAGGAGCTCGGATGGTTCTAGGGGTCGTGGTCCACGGTCCTGGTTCCTCTGTGAAGGTTCTTGGATCTTCAGGAAGTTCTTCCAGTGAGAGAGGGGCTACTGAGGGTTCCACGCCGCCGCTCCTCTGCTTTCAAGTCCGTGGGGACTTTTTACCCCTGCTGCCCCCCCCAGTGTTGTGTATTTGCCCTCCGCTTGAGTGAAACCATGAGGGAACCTGATCTGATCCAGCAGGGATCCCGGCTTGACCCACTTGGCTCTCCGGTGGCAGGGAAAGCAGAGGACAGGTGAGGAGAACAAATCCATCCCACGCGCCCAGCTGGTCTCTGGACTGGAGGCCAAACACGCTGCGCCTCATCTCCACCCCCTCCACCCCCTCCATCCCCTCCATCCTCTCCATCCTCTCCATCCTCTCCATCCTCTCCACCCCCAGCTGATGCTGGAGGTCACCCAAGTAAAGCATCTTAAATAACCAGTGACCTTAAATCCATCTGAACTAATAAAGTGGCAGGGAGGCGCCAAAGTGTGCAGGAGCATCATCCCAGATTGGTCTTATCTGGCATCTGTGCCCCCCCCCGACACACACACACACACACACACACACACACACACACACACACACACACACACACACACGGCTGTTCAGCAGCACAGGGTGAACCCAAGCTCTCTGAAACTCGCCCGCTCTCAAATCTAGGGCATGCCAGCGTTCAGCGCTCGCCGGGCGGCGGCGGCAGATTTGAAAACAAAAGATTAAATGGCAGACGGGCTGCAGAGGAAGAGGAGGAGCAGGAAGAGCCAGAGGAAGAGCTCTGGACTCCTGCTTCTCAGCACCCCGGAGGTTCAACCAGCACCTGGAGATCCCACAGATCCAGCTTTCAGCAGATCCACAGCCCACATTAGTCACTGCACTGAGGTGTGTGTGTGTGTGTGTGTGTGGCCTCACACGGAGACCTGTGAGACAGACCGATCAATAACCCCCCCATCTCTGTTGCCCCGCTGAATTATGTTTTCTGTGAACACACACACACACACACACAGTTCAGGCTGAGGACCACGGGGGGGGAGGACCACCCTCAGGTGTGTGTGTGTGTGGGGGGGGGGGGGGGCAGATATCTAAAGAGAATACAAAGATCTCATCTCACACAAGGAGTCACAAAAAGAACAGTTCCATAAAATATTCTTGCATTCATCGCGACTATCTGGACCAATCACAGGGCTGCATACTGACACGTACAACCGTTCACCCTCTCATCCACACGTCTGGACCGAGCAGGATCTCCATGAAGCTCCTGCAAGTGTCTGGACGGTGGGAGGAACCCGGAGAACCCTGAGGAACCACAGGAAGGAACCCTGAGGGAATCCAACCAGGGACCTTCTCACCACTGCACCTCCACGCCGGCCGCTATACACAATATATATTTATAAACCTATCTGAGTATTGATTTAAGTTCTCCACCCTGAATTAATAATGTCAGAGGATCTGGAGAGGAAATTAAAATGAGAGGATTAAACCACTTATGAACACACACACACACACACACACACACACACACACACACACCCTACTAATGTGCCCCCAGCCTTGACCTCCACCCCTTTAACACCCCTTTAACAGACCTGTTTCAGCTTGGCAGGTGTGTGTGTGTGTGCTTGTGAAAAAACACAGTGACCACACAAACACACACACACACACACACACACACGCACTTTCCTCAACCTGCTGGGACACACCAGCCTGGGGGCTAATGAACCCCTGGACCACAGCCATGGATCAGAGGGAGGTGGAGGTGGAGAAGAAGAGGAGGAGGAGGAGGATGAAGGAGCGGCTGCAGAGCGAGAGGAAGACGGGAGGAGAAGATGTAACCTTCTAAAGGCCGGGCCGAGAGCACGAAAACACGGGATGAAATATTCATGTGTGAGGAAGAGGAGGGTCCGTCCACGGCCACCGGTGAGACGGCAGTTTGGAACCACCTCAGGTGTGTGTGTGTGTGTGACTGTAAGATAGATACTGCTGATTCAGGAGGGAGGAGTGAAGGTGACCCTGCTCCCGCTGCCTGTCTCACCACCTGCCATCGATCCTCGCCGTCCGGCTGCGGTCGGTCCGCCTCCCGCACGCCGCCCATTCATCGCCATCTTGACATTTCAAATATGGCAGCGCGTAAATTGTTACTCCGCGCGGCGCCATTGATTAGCTATCGACCCGCCGCCCCCCGGACCCGGCCTAACCACCGCGAGGCCGCTTAACTGATTCTGTCCAGGGCGGGTGGAGGGCTCTGGGGCGGCGCGGGGGGGTCCGGGGGGGTCCGGGGGGGTCCGGGCCCGGGGGACCCGGCGGGTTCTGCTTGTTGATGTTTCTGAGAAGAGCTGGCCGAGGCCACGGATGCAGAATCCAAATGCGGAGGCCGGGAGCAAAGGTTCGGACCGCAGATGGGAGGACAGGCCGGCGCAGGCCTGCCCTGTCAAGGGTAAAGCGCCTCACACACACACACACACACACACACACACACACACACACACACACACACACACACACACACACACACACACACACACACACTGTTTTCACCTCACCTTAAAGCGGCATCATGAATATGCATGGCGCCGAAGGACACAGGAGGTGCGCAATTAGACAATCAACAACTCCTGAACAGCGTGTGTGTCTATCTTGGGTGTGTGGGTGTGTGTGTGTGTGTGTGCACGCATTTCCACCGACTGGAGAGCTTCACACTTCCACACCTCCAGGCCAACCTAGGGTGAGTGGCGTGGGGAGGGACAGGTGCACACTCCCTCGGCGCCACCGCATCGCTACGCCCCTGCTGCTCTGGACCACACACACCTGCCACAACCAAACAAGCACGGACACACCCGAAGCAACCGGCGCGCACACACACACACACACACACACACACACACCTGGACGAGACCCCTGCTTTCCAGAGCTTCCAGGCTGCAGGCGGCAGCAATGCAATGTTGTGACTCGTGCATGAAAACATCCAAAGTTTAAGGTCCGTGCACGGAATGAAGATACACGATGATAACAAATGACACACACATGCACCTGCAGACCTGCAGGCAGGAGGCGGTGAACTTCACCGGACCCTCCAGCATCATCACACACCCACATGCTTCCGTATGCAGAAACTCTAGTGATGCACGCACACACACACACACACACACACACACACACACACACACACACACACACACACACACACACACGGCTGGGTTGGGGGGGGGTGAATTACACACAACAGATAGTCAGATATCCGTCTTACCCGCCTTGCCGCTGGCACACACACATTCTTTTCAAGCAGTTCAGCCTTTCAAAGAGGATCCGTTTGAACGCGTCTATATACATTGACCCGGTGGGGGGGGGAAGGAATCCAGCACTTGGTAAAGACGAGCTGTCCGACCGCTCGGTTTGCTTTAGTTGTTGTTTTTCCTCTCCGTGCGACGGCGAGTGGACGGAGCCGCCGGTTCGCGGGGAAAGTCGGAGGCAGGAGGCGCTGCTGACGGGATCTTTGGACACTAGTGATGCTCCGAGAGCTGCGGGGATGCTGGGGAGAGGGAGAGGAGGAGAGACAGGGACAGAGAGAGAGAGGGAGGGAGGGGACACACACACTCACTCACGCACACACACACACACTCTCTCTATCACACACACTCCCTCCCAGACACATCTGACAGCGGCGGCTTTTAAATTTAGCAGCTGCTCTTGGAAAGGTGCCTTTTTAACTTCAGACTTCGTGCACGGCAGCAGCACGCCGTGGACGCCCTCCTACCTTCATGGTCGCCGGAAGTCACTCAGAAAAGCGGTCGGGTGGCGTGTGTGTTGCAGTCCAGAAGCGTCCGGTTCGGCCGCGGGTCGTCCTCTGCCAGACGCTTGTCTGGGAAGTTCAGGAAGCGTTGTGGAGGGAAGGAAAGAGTTCGAGGACCGCCCTTCGTTACTGTCAGCCTCTCCACCTGCATCAGGGCGTGACACACACAAACACCCCCGGGCTTGGGTTTCAGGTGGCGTCGGTGTGCGACGTGCAACTTGCTGACGACCGCCGGGCGTTTGCATGATGCGAATGCGAATTGGGTACATTGGGTTCAATCGAACTGCCTCATAAATCATGCATACCGCTTGAGAGTACGTCGCTTTACACGAGCCTAATACCGGCCCTTGAAATAAAGAGTTCGGAGTGACAGAGCCGATGCTTAAAATGCACGGAATTCATCTCCCGCCTTGTTTTGTGTCTCTCCCCAGCGGCAACATTGTGCGGTCCCCTGCCATTCGGCTTTGTGGCTTTAATTACGTTGCACGACGGGAAATGTAGTCTTTTAGGCACATCGGGCCGAGCTGAGTGACCGGGGCAGAAACTACAAGTACCAGAATGCCCCTCCCCCTCTGACGGTCTGTCACTTCCAAACATCAATGGCGTCACACGGAGAGGATGCTAGCGCCAGCGGCTCCTCTCTTCCCGGGGAGTCGGCGGAAAGGAAACCCGCCGCCGTGTCGTTTGGTTTCACGAAAACGGTCAATAAGTTTAAAGTTTCGGCTGGAGACGCGGCGGTTAAGAAGGAAGAGAAAGATTTCCTGACCGGAATAGACAGGAATGAGCTGCAGAGGTAGGCTAAGCATGCTAATGCTAATCGCCTTCATTTTGCCCGTCTTTAGCTTGATGCGCTGATGCTAACTTGCTAACGCCGTTGTGTTGTTGTTTTTGTTTCTCAGTTCGAAACCATCCGAGAAGCCCAGAGAGCTCGTCATTCCTCTCATCCGCAAGAACCGCTGGCACAAACCGGACCGAGCGGACCGGAAGGAGAACGGCGGCGATCAGAGCCACGGAGCCGCGCCGAGCCAGGACGGCGTGGATTCCCAGGCGGTCCAGGAGCTCATTGAAGGTCCGTGGGTCGTGACGGTGGGGAAGCCCACGGGGAAACGGTTGCGGGGCTCATCTGACCTTCCCCCCTCTCAACCCGCCAGATTCCCGGAGGCAGCTGGAGCTGTGGCAGAACGGCGCCCAGCCCGAGGGGAAGCTGGACCTGTCCATCCCCCTGCTGATGCAGAACAAGGTGCCCGAAGGCTTCGAAGATGGAGACCAAATCAAAGTGGACCTGCGTCCCGAGTCTGTGAGTGGGAGTGGGAGTGGGAGTGGGGTGGTGCTGATTCCACACGGGGCAGGTGTGCATCCAATCAGGCGGGCGGTTCAATCCCCAGCTCCGGCTGTGCATGCTGAGCTGCTCCCGGTCTGGTCATCAGCTTGCACGTGAAGGAGGTGGAGGTCACACAGGTGGAGCTACACAGCTTTCAACTGAAGATTCATCCAGTCAGTTAGACCAACACACACATTTGGTCCAGGCCTGAACGCGGTGAGGTCATGTTTCTGTGGCTCCAAATGCTAATCTGAAGCGAGGGATTAAACCTTATTTGAGAAGGGACACTCACAGCGTGACGTTCCCGGGACACCTCTGTTCTCCACGCGTGTGGATCACGGCCACTAGGACATGCTGGACAGATGCTGCTGCATCTCCAAATGCACACACACTCACACACACTGAGCTGCCATGCGCGGCACTCGCCAGACCATCAGAAGCACCACGGTGGCATTCAGGGTCTGGGCAAGCAGGCGGGAGGAGCCGGGGATGGACCTGCGAGGACCACGGATAGCTTTCAGTACATCCATCACCAGGAGAAGGAGGGACCCTCCTCTGCCAGTGTCTGCGGCAGGGTGAGGGTTCCACTTCCACACCGCTGCGTGTTGATGCATGTCTGTTTATTCCTGCTTCCTGTCTCCAGATAGTCCATACACACACACACACACACACACACACACACACACAGCAGAATCTGCCAGAGTGGCATTTCCAGTGAGTGGGCAAAAACGCTTGACAGCGCAAAAGTGTGTTTTGGACTTGCGAGTCATTGAAATGTGACTGTGTGACTGTCAGCTGAGGAGAGTCACACACCCTGCGGGGTGTGTGTGTGTGTGTGTGTGTGTGTGTGTGTGTGTGTGTGTGTGCGCGCGCAGCTCTGCAGTTCTAAATGGACAGATCACTTTGTCAGGGTTGTTCACTCTTGGTGGCTCGGGCTAGTGGACTGAGATAGCCAGCCCAGACATTCTGGCCCTCCATATCTGCTCTCCGTCACCATGGTCGCGAAGCCAGGACCCCCTGTGCCCCCCCCCCAGCGGAGACGGGCTCCTCGGTGGCGGTGGCAGCGGCAGCGGCAGCCCACTGCCTGTGACTCAGCCTGGGCTGACAGCCTGCACGCCGCCGAGGTTACATAAGCTCCCCGCGGCGGCCCCGGGGCCCGCCAGCACACATCCCAGGCAGGCAGGATGTCCGGGTTGTGTATCCGTGTGTGTGTGTGTAACACACGTGTCTTTGTCAGTCCACAGAGGCCGAGTACGAGAGGGTCCCGGTGGGGGCGTACGGCCTGGCCATGCTCAAGGGCATGGGCTGGAGGAAAGAGGAGGGCATCGGACGCACCTTCGTTCAGTAAGTCGACCCTCAACGCCTCGCCGCCGCACACGGGTTTAATGCCACCCTTTTAAGGACTCTCAGGATTCTTTTTCAACCATCATCATCCTGTTAAGTTATTTTCCGCACAGATGAGACACCTTGTGTGTGTGTGTGTGTGTGTGTGTGTGTGTGTGTGTGTGTGTGTGTGTGTGTGTGTGTGTGTGTGTGTGTGTGTCAGCGGCGTGCAGTGAAGAAGGCTGCTGCTTCCCTCTGAGCTTTCAGCTTTTTGCCCTGCAGCTCTTGGTGTAACTTCCCAGCCCAGCTGCCCCCCATCAGTGTGACATGTCAGATCCATCCAGCGACAGAGAGAGCAGGCTTCTTTCTTTCTATCTCCTGCGATTGCTTCAACTGCAGCAGATCTTGAACCATCTGAACGGGGCGGAGATGTTCCTCCGCCGGCTCCTGGTCCATCCGTTCACACGGAGCTGCTGCTCCACGGGTCGTCTTTGCGATCCATGGCTGTTCATCAACATTCCCCCCCCGCCCCTCTTTCTGCCGCAGGGACGTGAAGCCCATCGAGCACCAGCTGCGTCCAAAGGGTCTGGGCCTCGGAGCCGATCGGTCCGCCGCCAAAGACCTGGAGCCCGGTAAGCGGCGGCGGCCCCCCAAGCCGGGCGAGGAGCGGGAGCAGGAGGAGGAGCTGGCGATGGCCCCCGGCGGCTGTGTCCTGGTGCTGTCCGGAGCCCACAAGGAGCTGTACGGCAAGGTGGGGCTCATCTTCTGATTCCTCAGCTGTCCACGGAGAAGACGGAAACCAGGGGCGTCCCTGACCCTCTGCTCCCGCACGCAGATCGAAGGCGTGGACGCCGACAACGCCCGGGTGGTGGTGAAGCTGGCCATCGGCGGCCAGAACGTGGCCATCAGCCAGCACGCCGTCAGACTGGTGGGACGCAAGGAGTACGAGAAGAACGGCAAAGACCTCAGTGAGTGCAAACCTCAGCCGTCCAACATCTGGTGGAGCCGCCGTGGAGCCTCTTCACAGCGAGAAGGTCCCCGCGTGGATTCCAACCGGGAGGACTTCCTGTGCGGAGGCTCCATGTTCTCCACGTGACTGCGTGGGGTTCCTCAGGGTTCTCCGGGTTCCTGCCATGCTTGGAAAAACGTGCAGGAAGATCTTTGCAGGCCCTGCATTGCCAAGATATGTCTCTATATGGGGCCCCGTGATTGGTCAAACCCCCCAGGACAAGCTGTGTCGAGAATGAAGGAATGAAAGGATGTTATTTGACAACAGAGTCTGTTAGCAGAGCAGTAAGTCAGTCCTCTGCCGAGCAGGTCGCCTCAGCAAAGCACACAAAGAGAAGGAGAAGGAGAAGGAGCGCCACCGACGGGAGGGGACGGAGAGGAGTCGCGGCGAGGAGGTCAAACGCAAGTCCTCGGAACGAGAGCGAGACAAAGACGACAGGAAGAGGAAATACAGAGAATCCAGTCAGGACAGGTGGGCGTCCACGGACATCCTGCGCAAACATCTGCTGTCCAGCTTTGGGATTCGGACTCACTTCTTCTGACCTCCACAGGGAGAAGCCCCCGGAGAGAGAGTCCAGGCGGCCGCCGGCCCCCCCCTCCTGGCTCCAGAGGGACCTGAAGGTCCGCTTCATCGACAGAGCTTTCAAAGGGGGCCGTTACTACAACTCCAAGGTATGGTCCTGCAAAGGTCTCCTACTCCTTCTGCCGAGTGACGCGGGACCTTCTGTCTGAGGCGGAGGAGCAGGAGAGCTCAGGTCAGGCCTCCTGACTGATGGTCGGGTGACCGATCCGAGCCTAGACCTCGGCCCTCGGGGGTCCTCCTTCCTCTCCAGCTCCAGAACCTCCTCTTCTCCGTCACGTCTCCTCACTGCCTTCCTTCTTCTGTCCACCTGCAGATGCGTGTGGAGGACGTCCTGACCCCCGGAACCTGTGTGTGTCGGACCGAGGAGGGGAGGCTGCTGGACGGTGAGTCCTCCCGCTGCCGATCTGACACGCATGTGGTGACCTGAGCCAGGTGGTTCCCGTTCAGCAGGGAGAACCTAGAAGGAACACCGAGAACCGGAGCACCACACTGGTCCGGACCGCCAGACCCTGACCTCCACCTCCAGCTCCCACTGGATCGCATCGCGGCCGCCATGAGGATCAACATGAGGATACAAGGCCGCCGCCCTCAGACAGGTGGATCGGGCTCTCCAGGTCGGGGAGGAGATCCAGAATCAGGCAGAGGAGATCAAGGATCTCTTGGTCTTTAACCGTCAGCGATGGCAGAGTGGAGCTGGAGATGGACACCAGGGTCAGTGCGGCGTCAGCGGGGATGAAGACTCTCGGTGAAATAGCGTTCACAGAGGATCTCCGTTCAGACCCTCGTCTGAGGTGGGCAGCTCAGGTGGAGACCCAGAGATAGAGAACCTGCTCCTCGGCATCTGGAAGAGGCTCCATCCGGTCTGGATGCCTCCCTGGTGAGGTGATCCGGGTAGGACCTACCAGAAGACCCAGGACACGGTAGAGGGACTATGTCTCTGGGCTGGACTGGGAACACCTTGGAGAAGATGGATGGAGCAAAGACGTCTCCTAACATCCCGACACCTTCATCAGTGTTCATGTCAGATTGGGTCTTCCTGCCGCTCAGGTCACACCTGCTTTAAGCTCACACCAGCTTCAGAGTCGCCGTGGCAACTGTCCGTGTGTCTTCTTGTGACTGACAGATGTGAAGCAGAACATGCTGGAAACCATCGTCCCGAAGAGCGAGCACGAGGCCATCATGGTGGTGCTGGGCGAGCACAGGGGACAGGTGAGCTTCTCCTTCTGCAGGGTGTTGGAAGGCAGCGTATCACCCTGAGTGTGTGTGTGTGTGTGTGTGTGTGTCCAGGTGGGACGTATCCTCCAGCGGGACAAGAACAAGTGCAGAGCGATGGTCCAGCTGGACAGGCAGGAGGAGACCATCTTCACGCTGGACTACGACTCCATCTGCCACTATGTGGGAGCAGCAGCCCACTGACCCCGACCCTCCATCCCATAATGACCCCAAGTGTTGTGTCTTGTGTCGTCGGAATATGGATTTAAAAATTTTAAAGTACAGCAACGTTTTTAATAAAATCCCGCTAAAAGAAAATGTGCTTCAGCGATACCTGATCTGGCAGGCATACAACTCTCGCCCCCTCATTCACAGCAGTCATACATCCATTCACCTGCTACTTCACACCTGATACAGGGACATACCACTATTCACACCTCAGGCGTATCATCATTCACCCTCTTGCACCACAGACATACATCCATTCACCCACTACTTAACACAATTCACCCCTCATTCACATCAAGACATACAAATATTCACACCTCAGACACACCAAGTACACATTATCTCATCAACCTCTACTTCACACCTGATAGAGACATACCACTATTCACCCCATCATTCACCCTCATGCAGACATACATCCATTCACCTGCTACTTCACACCTTTGACGCTTGATGTAGAGAACCCTTCACACCTCAGACCCAGCTTCCTTCCACCTCTTACACCTCCTACAGGCACACAACTGTTCATCCTGTCATTCACACCTACAGAGACAAACCGCCATTCCCCGTCGCTGACGTGTTCTCTAGCCTTCCGCCGAGGCCGGTGTGTCTCCTCTGAGAAGATGCAGAGGGAGTGATCTGACAGCGGGTCTTCACAGCAGCGTTTGAGTTTATTAGGAAATATGTGGAGGCCGCAGGAGGCGCCCGGTCGTCCCAATCACATAAAAAAACATATTTACAGCTCGGCCGCGGATGCAGAGCGCCGTCACTCCGGGGGCGGCTTGTTGGCGGCGTTGGCCCGCAGCACGGCGCCCGGGCTGGGGTACGGACGCTGCTGGAACAGAGGACCGGCCGCCGTGGTGTCCGCGCCCGTCTTCGCCTCGTTGCGTTTGGGGAGGCCGCTCGACCACGAGCCCCTGCGGAGAAGCGGGAACAAGCTTCAGCGGTCTGAGAAGGTGACGGGCGGAGAAGATCTCGGCCGATCCTGGGTTTCACGGGCCGAGAGGCGGGGTTTAACCCCCGGACCGGTCACCTGTCAATCACAGGGCGCCGTTTACCCCAACGGGCTGACCTTTACCCTCTCCTTCCAGGGCAAACCTCCGCCTCTCTAGATGTTCCTCCACCCGCTCTCAAAGGAAACCTTCCCAGCCTGGGTTTCAAGGTCATTTGGACATTTTTCTCAGCAGCGTCCTGGTCCTCGATCAGGACAGGACCATCCACTGAAGGACGTGGGCTGGAGACCCGAGGGGGTCTGAAGGCCCGTTACACTTGGACCAAACCAAACCGCGGGAGCTCGGGGCCGGAGTCTTACCTCGGGGCATCAGAATAAGCACTGGGATCCATGGGGTCCATCTCGTCATCTTTCCTCCCTGAAAGGAGAAGATCACGTGAAACCAGAGCCCCGTCGTGAAGACCCTGGTGCAGCCCCTCCTTCTCCCCGTCACCTCTCTTGCTCTTGTAGGGCGCCACGTCTTCCCTCCTCTGCTTCCTCCTCTCCCTGTCCCGGCCGTCCTCCCTCTCCCGTTCCCGTTCCCTGTCGCGCTCCCGTTCTCGCTCCCGTTCCCGTTCCCTGTCGCGTTCCCGGTCCCGCTCCGGCTTCTCGAAGGGCCTCTCGGCTCGCTCCTCGCCGCCCTCGGCTGGGAACCGGGCAGACAGAATGAGAGGGAAGACGGAGGCAGAAGGACAGCAAAGGCCGGCGGACGGAGCTTCACTCACCGCGCTGCTTCTTGGCGGCCTTGGTGATCAGGGCCGCCGGGTCGTTGGGGGACAACCAGGCCACCAGGTCCGTCTCCACGTTCCAGTAGTAGGGAAGTCCACTGCGTGACAGGGGCGTGATGAGGACCGGTCACTACGGATCTTACAATCCTTCTTCGAAAGGTACAGTCACACCTTGACTTGGGAGCGCAATGTGTTCTGTGACAGGGCTTCTACTCCACTGGCTCATATATCTAATTAAAGTTCCTCTAAAAATGCTATTGATCTGATTTGTTATGTCTCTTTAAATAAGAAAAACATGGTTTATAAATAACAATAACGTATAAAAAATTATAATATAAGTTTTTTTATGAAGCTTATTTTCCTCAAAGATGGACTGAAGTTGGCAGCAGCAGAGGAGATGGTGGTGGAGGTTGGGAGTTTTCCTTAAAACACTTTATAGCCTTAACTTTGACACTTTATATTTTTATTTCTTATTCTCCCTCCTTCCTACTATTATCTATTATTGTTATATTTTACTTGAAACTCTGGCACAACAATTTCCTTCAGGATAAATAAAGTCGTTCTTATTCTTTTCACTTTGTCGAATATTCACCGAATACACCGTTCATGCTACAATGCTATGCTAAATGTAACTTTATGTCTAAACGCCATTTCATGGCGGAGTGAAGCCGCTCCTCTTTACAACCATCAAACCGTCCCCGACCGGCATTGACCGACGTTTTGTCCGTCCACGTTCCCACCGTCCGCTGCACCCAAATCCCCGAAAATGTCTCCCGGCCGTCTTACGGACGGTTCTCTCCGACACCGTATCTCACCAACAGCATCTCCACCGTCTCTTCACGGACGAGTCCACCGCATGCACACCTCGCTGGTGTTTTTCAAATGCTCATCCCGCCAATGCTACCCCAGATCTGGGCTCCGACCACAAAGCAGAACATCCACTGAGCCACAGCTCGGATCTGGGAAACTCCTAAGCTGATGCGCTCGGAAGCGACGGTTCCTCTGTAGCAGGCACCGCGGGGGTGGAGGGTACGTACCAAGCGGGGTCGAACACCTTGTACCAGTTCGGGGGCAGGTTCTCCATCCTGGTGGCTTCATAATCTACACTGTTGTCGTCGTAGTCCTCGGCGATGATCTCCTCGTCGGCCTCTGGTTGGGGGGGCAGAGGGATGTTATGTGGGGTCTGAAGCGTCTCAGAGACGATCTGGCCTTCACAAACTACCTTGCTCGGACGGCTTGACGATCCCTCTCTTGGCCAGGCGGGCCAGGAGAGCCGGGGGCAGGGGCATCCTGGGGGTCACTGCTTCCAAGAACAATATCTCCAAGGCCTAAGTTCAATACATGAAATACATAAACCACCCGCTGCTGATTACACCCTTTTACCTCAGGTATTCTTCTTACCGTCGCAAGAGACTTCTGATTAAACCAATTTACTGCTCATCACATTTTTATGTCAACATATTATGAATGACTAACAAGGTTTAATTGACTTTAATTTTTGAAAAATGTCACATGCTGGATTTATTTTTTCTTAACAGTAGTGCTCATGTTATATTGTTGTCACTAACTTGTGTACTGGGGCAGTTTCAATCAAAAAATGCTCTTAAAACGATCGATTTGTAGTAAGTTATTACAGGACGGCGCATTTTATTCCTGCAAATCTACAGCGACGGATATTTCAGTCGAAAAAGGAAAACGTTGATGCGACGCAAACACGAACACAACAACAACAACAACAACGTGTGTATTGCTCGTTTTGTGTGCGTGTGTGTACTCACACCGGCCTCCCTACATATACTCATGACACACACACATCTCGGACACACACTTTAAACCGCACCGTGTGTGTTTAGCGCCGTTTTATTTACCTTTTATGCAGAAGATCGCCTTCTTTGCGGCACAGCGCGGACTCGGCGCGGGTCGCACATTGATGACGTCAAGCTAGCCTTTAACCGGAAGTAGGGGAGGGGCGTGGGCGGAGGTTCTGGAAGCTTCTCCGCCAAACAAACATTACAATTTAAATGTCATCGCTCGACGCCGGAATTGGATATGAAATGTTGCTTTGTTTGAAACTAATTCCGATATTTTCATTGCTCCGGCCACCAGTCCAGCAAGGGGCGGCGTAGCAGGCTGACGGCCGCCGGGCGACTCTCAAGGCGAGGCGGGTGAAGATGACGTCGGCCGTCGCTCTTGACCACAACAAACATGGAGGAATATGCCCGTGAACCCTGGTGAGATTAACTTTTAGTTTCATCACGTTTATCCGAGTATCTGGTGGGGGCGAGGGACGACGCTTTGTTTACGAATTTACCGCAGAATGGGTAGTATGACAGGGTTAGCACGTTAGCTTCAAAGGGCTAGCTAAAGAGCTAGCTATGATTAGCCGGCGTCTATTCATAGCGTCAGCGTTCTGCTCGGTTCGTCACGCCGCGGATTAATAAAATAATCCGCAGAACAACGTGTCTTACATGACAAACAGTTCTTTTTCTACTGAATTTTCAGAGGAGACAGCTAAATTAATGCAGATTCCCCAGCCACGGTCGCTCGGTTGAGTAGTAGGCGTAGGAATGAAAGATATTGTCGCTCCAGCAGCCTGTCCTCTGCCGCAAAGCTATCTGGGAAATAGAGTTGTTTTTCCTCAGGTACTGTTAGACTATATCACACTTACACCTATATTTATTAACTTAACACACGATCAGACAGAGATTAAACATATTTTTGAGTTTATGTTGCTATATTCTTTTTCTTGCCTTTTTTTGTAACTGAACCACCACCACAGTTCATCACCGAATATTCTGAACGCCTTAGACTGGCCATCAATAATATGTTGATCAATTATCAGATCAGCCAACAATTTGATCCATAAAGCCGAGATGATCCTTTATCCAGCTGTGTCAGTACATGTTGTGGGTGTTCATCCAATTAGAAGTTTGCCAGTTTGATACCTCAGGCAAGACACTGACCCCCACAGCTCCTCCTTGTCGTTCATGTAATAGTAATATATATGTGTGTGTTTGTGTGTGTGAATGGGTGAATGCAGTGAAGTATGAAGGTGATGAAAGGGTTATATAAGTGGAGCGTGTCGATCCTCTCTTCATGCTTTGTCCTTTTCACGCATGCCTTCAGCCCCTGGAGGATCGTGGACGACTGCGGCGGTGCGTTCACCATGGGCGCCATAGGGGGGGGAGTCTTCCAGGCCGTCAAGGGCTTTCGAAACGCCCCCGCTGTGAGTCCACCAGGGAGATGTTTGCACTTTGAGCCGCACCGTGTTCCAGAGAGTGAGGTTTTCTTTTCCTGCTCCAGGGTATGGCCCACAGGCTCAGAGGAAGCGGGAATGCGGTGAGGATCAGAGCGCCGCAGATCGGAGGTGAGACGGTGTTCCAGGCAGGTGTCATCTGGCAAGGCTTGAAAATTAGACAAAAACAGAGCTTTATCTTATGGAAGCTCTACTCTGGAGGAGACCCAGGATCTCTGCTGCTGCAGCCCCAAGCAGCTTCTATGGAGCGTCTTCTCCACGACCTGGATCTGTTTTCTCCCCGGGCGGCGACAATTATATGACGGTGTTCCTTCACTCGCCTCTCCTGGCAGGAAGCTTCGCCGTCTGGGGAGGGCTCTTCTCCACCATCGACTGCGGTCTGGTTCGCCTGCGAGGGAAAGAAGATCCCTGGAACTCCATCACCAGCGGCGCCCTGACCGGCGCCATCCTGGCCGCTCGCAGTAAGAGGAAGCCCGAGCGGACCCGCCGCCAGCGGGGAACATTAACCAAGCCTGTGTTCTTCTCCAGACGGGCCGTTGACCATGATGGGCTCGGCCATGATGGGGGGGGTCCTTCTCGCTCTGATAGAGGGCTTTGGGATCCTCCTCACCCGCTACACGGCTCCGCAGTTCCAGAACCGTGAGTCACCGTTTCCTTCCCAGATGATCTTTGAAGGTGGAACCACAGAGTTTGAGACACACTCCGGCATCCTTTGGTGCCGACGCGACAGGCCGACAAGCAGCGCGGAAGCAGAAGATACTGAGAGGGACAGTGATTGTTTGCGGGTGACACTGATCTGTAGCCAGAGCTGGGAGCAGGTGGAGGAACATCCAGAGAGGTGGAGGGTTGGAGGTTAGATGTGTGTGCATGAGAGGAACCCAAGAGGAACCGTTAGGTGTCAGATGAAGAGGATGGAGGAGTTTAAGTATCAAGGGACAGCCGTCCAGAGCCATGGAGAGAGTGGAGAGGAGGTGGAGGAACCAGTGGGGCAGGTTGAAATGGGTGGAGGAAAGAGGAAGATGCAAAGGAAAGGTAGTCATGGTGTCTGGGTTCAGAGACGCTGAGGAGAAGACTGGAAGCAGGGGAGATGTAGATGTGGAGGTTCCTCTTTAGGAATGGTGAGGATCGGCAAGCAGTCCATCAGAGGGACGGCACATGGTAGATGTACTGGAGATAAAGTCACACTGAGATGGTTTGAACATGGACAAAGGAGGGATAGAGAAAATCTGGGTAGAAGGATGCTGAGGTGGGAGCAGGTCTCGAGAAGGACAAGAGAGGAGGTTTATGATGGAGAAAGGTTGGACAGGAAGGCAGTGGCTGTTGCTCCGTCCAGAGGCTTAGATGGAGCCGGTGGTTGGTTGTGGCCTTCGAAGGGAGCAGTCCAGAAGAGAAGAAGAAGATCGGTGCATTGTGAGATGAATCCCCCAGTTGAAATGGACTCCTCACTCTGATGTTCTCCTCTCCAGCCCTGCCGTTCTCTGAGGACCCCGGTCAGTTACCTCCGAAGCCCGAAGGTCAGCAGCAGCACCAGGAGCCAAAGGGCCAGTTTGAGTAGACCGAAGGCTCCAGGTGACACAGTGAGTGGGACTGGAGCTTCACAGGGGGAAGAGCCTGGTCCTCACAGCACCTCCATCGGCGCTCCTGCTTTGACCTCAGGGGGAAACGCTGTGAGTTTAGTGAGAGATGTTTCTTCTGGAGACGAGATGTGTGAGTGTGTAGGAACGCCGAAGAACCTCCTGCGCCGGAGTCGTGACCGTAGTCTTCATCGGGGCTCCCAGCGCTCTTAGAGTAAAGTAAAGCCCCTGAAGCTCTGCAGTGTAAAGTAGTCTGGATGTTCCTCTGAGATGGCTCCTTCGGGTGGATGAGAAGATGACACCCCAGGTTCAGGGTTCATCTCACCTCCTGACACCAACTCCTGGACTTGAAACCGACACTTATGGGCGGCGACGTTGCTTTGTGGTTGCCGGGGAAACCTCTGCCGCACCCTGGGACTACGTCCATGGGTCCACGAGTCCACGAGTCCAGCCCCGGACGGCTGTGTTCCTCAGCACACCACCTCCAAAGACTGGACCGGGTTGGTTCACGAGGCCCACAGAGAGACGGCATCTTCTAGAAAGAGGAGACGGATCGTCATGTTATTTATTAGGATTCTGATTTAGCGGCTGATGTTCTGAGAGGTCCGTCTCAGGTGGTCCTCCTCCTGCTGAACCTTCAGGGAACCAGTGGCCACTTCAAACCGTGCACTTTAAGAAGATCTGTTTAGTAGTCACCTCTGAGGGAACATCTGGACCAGGGGCCGGCCGGTGAGCACCACCACCCATCTGAACGGGTTCGACCTGTTATCTGCTGTCTGGACTTTATAACAAATGTGAAATAAACAACAAGCTGTGACGTTAAAAGAACATTTGTGTTATTACACGCAATCACACATCGTAGGTCTTTGAGCCGCTCGGCGACCGAGGTCCATCTCCTGCGACACACCTGGGATTCATTCCCGCTCCCCGGTTTTTGGCCGACGTTCCTCTAGGTGATCTTCTATCGTGGATTCCAAGCCGCCATCACCTTCGCCTCTGCCCTTTCCCGCCATGTTCATTCTCCTATTGTCACCACTGGCGTCCATTATTGCTTTATAACAGCTTTATTACGCCGGGGTTGCCTGGAAACACACCTCTGGTCTGAAGCCGCTTTCTAAAGGTGCAGATGCTGAATGAGTGTTACTGAAGTTACAGGAAGCTCTAAAAGCACACAGACTTTGTCTCTGAGATGATTAGAATTATATAATCAAATAGTCATAACTATGTTTTAATAATTGAAGGACAATATATTGTTTTGATCAATAACGTGTGTGTGTGTGTGTATGTGGGGGGGGGAATGAGAGTGAATGGTTGTTTATCCCCAAATTGGGTGTGAATGATGGGGTGAGTGAGTATGTGACCCTGTTATTGACTGGGGGCCGTCCAAGGTGAACCCCGCCTCTCGTCCAATCACGGCCCGGTGGCTCCGACCCCCGCCCCCCGCAACCCTGAGCGCATGAATGGATGAATATATGTCCATATAAATCACCTTGAAAAGATTGAAATGTAGGAAACAGACGTACAGGCCGAGAGCTTCGACATGTTTGTCTCTTTAAAATGTTTATTTCTTCTGTTTCAGTTGCGTGAGGACAGGCTCCTCTGGCTGCCAGACGGCGCCTCCTGTGGCTCCTCGGGGTACTGCAGCCCCCCAAAGCCCCTGGAACTCCCCGTAACCCCCGGAGTTTGACCCCAAATCCCCTCTGCCATGTCCTCCCGTGGTCTGGCGTCTTCTCGCCGGCCGGAGTGCGAGGAGGCCTCCGCCGAGCCTCCCCCTGCAGCTCCCCCCTCCCCCCCGCTGCTTCCCCCTTGAAAGACTGCCACAGTCATCCTTTTTAAACGGCTGATCCGCTGTAATCCCGCCGGCTGACCGCCGCTCGCTGCTCGCCGCCGCCTGTCCTCCTGGACGCCTGGATGAAAAGCATCCACCCTTCTGTTCGCCGTGACAGGAACTTCCAGAAAGCCGTGTTTTGGTTGGATCTCGGAGCGGGATGGGCCGCGGGGCGCAGAGGCTGCTGACGCACCTCCAACACCCGCGAGAAGGTTGACCTGTCCTTATCTTCGGGCGTTCATGGTGGATCTTTCTCATTGGGACTCGGTGCCGTTAAAGTGCGAACATGGAGGCAGCGAAGAAAGGTAGGTTCGGGTGAGAACCATCTAGAAAAGAAAGCTTTACGACGCTCTGCAGAGATTCTTCTTCTGCAGAGCAGCAGGTGTGATACTTCCCTTTCCTTCATAACACCCCCTTTTTTTCCTGGAGGGAGTTCCTAACCCCTACGGGCCGGGTCCGGACGCCAGGTGACCACTTGGCCTGAGCCGACAGGCCTGGCGCCACACAGCTCCCAGGAAAGAACTAGGTCACATCTGGTCCAACACTGAGAGGGCCTCAGGCCTGAAGGTCTGCCTCCTCCTCCTGCTCCTCGCAGGCACCTGTCAAATCCTCCCGAACCAGCTGGACAGAAAACAAAAATAGACAGCGGGTTGTGTTCTGGTTCCGCCTCTTTCCGGAGATGGAGAGCTGGACCTCCTTCATAATGTAATCTAAGCTGTCATAATGTACACGCAGAACGTCTCGGAGGGTTCTTTACGTCTCCATCCAGGGGGCGGATACCCTCTGCTTGTTTGAGAACAGCCTTCAAACCTTCCTTTTTGAGAAAGTTAGCATATAATTACGTTGGCCTAGCAGCCCAAGCCCCTAGTTATGCCACCACAGGCTTACTCTGCAGAGGGACATCCCTTGACGCACCTCTCATTCCTCTTCCCTCTGCCCTTACATCATCAGCTCATGATAGGAACCTCATATCTTCTCCTGGGCTCTCAGCGGGCGGTGTCTCGGCCTGCCATTGTTGTTGCTTTAATGACTATTAGAGCTGCTATCGTATCATGTCAGTAATTAGCATGTATCTGTTAGCGCTACTGGTATCATTAACCTGATCTCATGAGTTCCCTCAAGCGCCCTCTGACTCTGTCACACCCCTGCTTTCCATCAGTCTCCATCTCATTTGCTTTCAACCCGACTGGTCGAGGCAGAAGGCCTAGAGTGAGCCGGCTGTCCGAGGTTCCTGCCCAGTCAAAGACAGTGTTTCCTCGCCGCCGTCTCAGAGGAATGTTGAGTTTCTGTAGATCTTTTCAATATGTGTGGCCCAGATCTCCTCTGCATAGAAAGTTCCAGCAGACCCCCGGGTTGGGATTTGGAGCCGTAGGAACAACATCTGACTTTACCTGGCACCTTTCGGTGCCTCCGTTTGGTGGCAGTGGGTCGCGTCTGTCCTGAAGGTACTTGACGAAGGTTTCTCCAAAGATGGCGGCGTTGGCTCTGCAGCCTGTTGAGGAAAACATCAGGCAGCCGCGTGACCCGTGAGGAAATGTAGACCTGTTAGACCTGTACAGCTGATCGGATGGAAAGAGAACCTCAGACAGAAAGCGGGGTACAGGCCTTCTCGAGGGGGTGCAGGAGAACCTGACAGCTTTCACTTCTCCACCCTCTCCAGATGCCCCCCCTCTGGGCGAAGCGGGGAAATCGGACACCCTGGGGTCGACGAGCTCAGCCAGGAAGAGGGGCGGCGGGGCCAAGAAGGCCATGCAGGCCAACAAGTCGGCCCTGCGAGCCCCGCGAGCCCTCTGCTGCCTCACCCTCAGCAACCCCATCCGCATGGCGGCGCTGGCCTTGGTGGAGTGGAAATATCCTTCAGCCCTGCGTGTAGCAAGTCCTCAATGATGTCGGGTTGACTTTCCTCCCCAAAGATAGTCCGTTTCACCCTTGACCTTTACCCTCACGCCCTTTGACATCTTCATCCTGCTGGCTATTTTCGCCAACTGCGTGGCCATGGGGGTCACCAAGCCGTACCCCGATGACGACTCCAACCCCACCAACCACCAGCTGGTGAGTCTTGTGGTGCACGTTCACATTCAGCCGCTGGTCAGTGTAGATAAGACGCTAGAACTTTATTGACTGCGATGTTTCAAAATAAAAGCCTGCAACACCATTCGGTGTTGTGGATTATCATGGGGGTACGAGGAGAAGTGTAGGTGTCTGAGGGGTTCACACAAGAGAAAGGGAGGGTCTTCAGCAAGCCGTCCTGAGGAGGATCTTCTCAGCGAGGAAGTGGCGGCGTCCTGATGGGCGGTAATAGTATTAGAGGGGAGAATTGGAGGTGTGACCTCAGCTAAGTGACCCTGTCAGGGATCATGACTTACTTAGATGGCAGCCATCTGCCCTTCTCTTCTTCCCTGTCTCTCCACCAGTTTCCACACTCGGTACAATAGAATACAATCGGACTTTGCGAAACGGGTGTTTGTCGCCCAACAAGAATGTGGACATACCGCGGGATCATTCGTTCATTCTCCACGCGGCGTGATCTGCATCCAGCAGGGTGAACCTGAGCTCCCTTTATGGGATTGGACACTGAAGCTAAGCCGGCGCTCAAAAAAAAACCCTCGCCGCCATGTGGCGTCAGTTTACATCGTTTGGGTTTGGGGGGGGTTTCCAGCCAAGCCTCCTCCGGCCCGATGGCGGTCGTCCAATGTGCGGTGGCCTAGTGAGATATGAGCTGAGGGGCAGTGGGAGCGGCGCTAAGAGGAGTTAAGATGAAGGTTAGCGGATCTGGAGCTGGGCTTAAGCCGGTGTGAGGCAGTGGGTTAAGAGGTTAATGATGACACGCAATTTAAAACAAATGGCAGACGGAAAGATGGAAGCGGAAGGAAAGAACATCGCTTTCACTCGTTCACAGCAATTAGCTCGTTCCGGGGAGGTCGGGGCGATAACGTGACCTTCCTGTTTAACGTCTATTCCTTCTGAGCTGCAAATCCGCTTTCAGGAAAAAGTGGAGTACGTCTTCCTCGTCATCTTCACCATCGAGACCTTCACCAAAATCCTGGCGTACGGCCTGGTCATGCACCCCAGCGCCTACATCCGCAGCGGCTGGAACCTTCTGGACTTCATCATCGTCATTGTCGGGTACGCTTCCGCCTGATGGTCCTCGCGGGTCGCGCGCCTCTTGGATGTGAGGAGCACCAGATGTTGTTTGCGCAGGTTGTTCAGTGTGATAGCGGAGGGCATGACGGATCACAAACCAGGAGAGGCGCATCACGCCGCGGGGAAGCCTGGAGGCCTGGACGTCAAAGCCCTCAGGGCCTTCAGGGTGCTGAGGCCGCTACGACTGGTGTCCGGAGTGCCGAGTGCGTAAATCGGACATTTTCCGTCCCGCTTCGGGCGTCTCGCGGCGGCAAAAACTCTGTGTTGGCTCCCGCAGGTCTGCAGATCGTGTTGAACTCCATCATGAAGGCCATGGTGCCGCTCCTCCACATCGGCATGCTGGTGATGTTCGTCATCATCATCTACGCCATCATCGGCTTGGAGCTGTTCATCGGCCGGATGCACAAGACGTGCTACTCCGTCGGCACAGGTGGCCGCCCTCCGAACCCGACGGGCCGCATGGTGACGGAGTCGCGTACTGACTGAGCGTCTGTCCGTCGCCGCAGGTCTGATGGTGGAGGATGACCCGTCGCCCTGTGCCTTCGCCGGCAGCGGACGCTTTTGTGTCGGCAACGGGAGCGAGTGCAGGGGCAAGTGGGAGGGGCCCAACGGGGGCATCACCAACTTCGACAACATCTTCTTCGCCATGCTGACCGTCTTCCAGTGCATCACCATGGAGGGCTGGACGGACGTCTTGTACTGGGTATGGACTCGGCCTTGCAGCTCTGCTAGTTTCTCCGCCGTGAACACCGATTCCACGTTCTCTGCTCCGTCTCCAGATGAACGACGCCATCGGCTGCGAGATCCCGTGGATTTATTTTGTCTCTCTGGTCATCTTCGGCTCCTTTTTCATCATCAACCTTGTGTTGGGTGTGTTGAGCGGGTGAGTCGACGCCGAGAGAGCAGCGGAGAAGCTGCTCCGAGTTCCATCTCCGCCCTCCTGAGGTGGCGCTTGTGTGTTCCCACAGAGAGTTCTCCAAGGAAAGGGAGAAGGCCGTGGCCCGCGGTGAGCTTCAGAAGGCCCAGGAGAGCAAGCAGATGGAGGAGGACATGATAGGGTACATGGACTGGCTCATAGAAGCAGAGGATGTGGATGAAGAAGGGAACAAACGTTAGTAGGCTGCACACACACACACACACACACACACACACACACACACACACACACAATCGTGGACATGAATCGGAGTCACTCACCACCTTTGTCTGTTTGTCCCCGAAGGAGCTGCGATCGCCAAGAAAAAGATGATGAAGAAGTTCGGCTGGTACAAGCACAGCGAGGATGGAGGTGCAGAAGAGTCTCCTCGAGTCGGGTTTGACCAACTGTGACCATCCAATCACGTCCCACCATCTCTTTCCTCAGGAGAATCGGACTCGGACGATGACATCGCCTACCTGGACGACGACAACGGCTTCTGTGCCTCCCTCATGTGAGGTTTGGGTCAGACGTCAGCGTCCTTCAGGAGTTGGTGGAACCATTACTTCAACTTTGTTTTCCTCTCTTCCTCTCCCCAGGGCCAAGATGATGGCCAATAGTTTCTGGTAAGACCTCCTTTGCTATCTGTCGGTCTTTCCGAACGTGATGCCGAGGGAGAGGAGACTGGAACCACTCATGAGACAGAAATTAGTGAGAAAACACAAGAGAGCAAGAACGTTCAGGAAAATGAGAACGGAGACACTTCTGGTCCAGCAGATCATCCCGTGACGTGGAGCAACCTTTCGTTTTTGCTACTTTCACATGTTTTAATGGCGCGGTGAAGCAGTGGTTAGCACCTCTGCCTCGCAGCAAGAAGGCCCCTGGTTCTGTGCGGAGTCTCCATGTTCTCTCTGCTTGGGGTTCCTCCATCAGTCCAAACGCATCTAGGAGGTTCATTGGAGACGCCGCATTGTCCAGATGTGAACGAGTGGGTGCAAACAGTTGAAAGTCATCTACTGAGCGTGTCCGCTGTGTCTCTCCTGCAGCGACCAGCTGTGCCAGCTCAACCATACGATGAGGAAGAATTGCCGCGTGGCCGTGAAGACCACCAACTTCTATTGGCTGGTGCTTCTCCTGGTGTTCCTCAACACGGTGGCCAGCGCCTCTGAACATTACGGACAGCCAAAGTGGCTGACGGAAATGCAAGGCGAGGGCCGACTCCTCCCTCCGTCCCTCGGGTTCCCGGCGCTCTCCGTCTCATTCGCATGTTCTGGTCCGGTCCCCTCAGAGCGAGCCAACAAGATCCTGCTCCTGCTGTTCACCCTGGAGATGCTGATGAAGATGTACGCCTTCGGCCTGCAGATCTACTTCATGGCGCTCTTCAATCGCTTCGACTGCTTCGTGGTGTGCGGCGGCATCCTGGAGACGCTGCTGGTGGAGATGGAGTTCATCCCGCCCATCGGCATCTCGGTGCTCCGCTGCATCCGCCTGCTCAGGATATTCAAGATGACTCGGTAAGTGGCAGCAGAACCGCACCTGTGGATTCCCGGCGGTAATGTTGAAGCCGAATTTGTAGACCGGTCATTCCAGGAGACTCCCGTGCACTCGACCCGGACGGGGCCAAGGTCCATCTTTGACACTCATTTGACAAAACCCAAGGATTCCATCCCAGTATTTGTTTTCAACAAGCGCCGATCATGGATCCCGACGATTTCACGCCCCGCCAAATACAAGAGGCAGACTAACTGACAGCTTCTGATGGGTCAGATGTTCACCCCCTGAGGTAAATCCGGTTGTCTCGTTATTTCCAGGCACTGGGCCGCCCTGTCCGACCTGGTCAACTCACTGCTCAACTCCATGAAGGCTATCTGCTCCCTCCTGCTCTTGCTCTTCCTCTTCCTCATTATCTTCGCCTTGCTGGGCATGCAGTTGTTCGGAGGCAAGTTCAACTTTGACGAGACGCAGATGAAGAGAAGCACTTTCGACTCCTTCCCCCAGGCTCTGCTCACGTGTTTCCAGGTGACTTACAACACGCCGTTTTATCCGTGGCGCTATTAACCACATCTACTCCTGCCCGAATATCCCTTTTTAACCCTTCATTCCCTCCAGATCCTCACGGGAGAAGACTGGAACGCCGTGATGTACGATGGAATCATGGCCTACGGAGGGCCCGTCTTCCCCAACATGGTGGTGTGCATCTACTTCGTCATCCTCTTTGTGTGCGGCAACTGTATCCTTCTCCAGCGGGCAGCGAACGCACCATCGGCGTGCACACGTACCGTCGAGCACCGAGCGCGAACCCACCAGGTGCGCTCCAGAAGGAGCGGGTCGGTCTCCCTTAATTTTGCAACCAGACATCCTGCTCAATGTCTTCTTGGCTATCGCCGTCGACAACTTGGCCGGAGGCGGCGGAAAGAAGAAAGTCGAGTACGTCTTCCGTTCACCTTTATAAACCCTTATCGACGTTTATTAGCGTCTCATCTGCAAACAACTTCACTTGAAAAGCATGAATATCCATTACTGCAGACATGGAGAATGACCCGGAAAGAGAGAAAGTAGGAAAGCAGACCATGAAAGAGAGTGAATATGAAAGCCTGTCTTTGTCATTTTCAGAGAGAAGAAAGAGGAGGAGGAAGAGTGGGACGAGGACGAAGAGAAAGAGGATGAAGACGCCGGGGTACGGGATGCTTTTGTTGAACCGTGTAGATCTTTAAAACAGCAGAGAAGCCAAGCTAGCTTTTGTGTCTCCTGTGCAGAACGAGGACGACGACTGGCAGGAGAACGAGGAGCTGCGGGCCATCGAGGGGCTGGAGGGTGAGAGGGGTGGACCGGGGCAGGAAGGGGCAGGAAGGGGCAGGACGGGGCGGGACGGGGCAGGACGGGGCAGGACGGGGCAGGAAGGGGCAGGAAGGGGCAGGACGGGGCAGGACGGGGCAGGACGGGGCAGGAAGGGGCAGGACGGGGCAGGACGGGGCGGGACGGGGCAGGACGGGGCAGGACGGGGCAGGAAGGGGCAGGAAGGGGCAGGACGGGGCAGGACGGGGCAGGACGGGGCGGGACGGGGCGGGACGGGGCGGGACGGGGCAGGACGGGGCAGGACGGGGCAGGACCGACAGCCTCTCAACACCTTTCTATCTCTGTGACCCGCAGGAGTGGCGCCGTTAAAGCCGGAGTTCTCTGGGCCTAAAGAAAAGATCGTGCCCATTCCTGACGGAAGCTCCTTCTTCATCCTTGGAAAGAAAAACTGGTAACACTTGGTCACACATTGAAAGACACCACACAAAGGAATCACTAGATTCTCTCAGCCCTAGTGGACAAAATACTACGCAGAAGTAGCAGGTACAAACCTAGTAAATGTCACTCAGTCAATCGGCATTGTAGTTTCAGAACACGGTGGCTTCCTGGTACCTTGAGGTCAGGTATTAGCACAGAGGGGAGAGTTGTGTCCCGATGTCGTTGTCGTCGCTTTCTCTGTACCCTTTTGGTTTTGTAGTGTTGGGCTGGAAGGCCTCATGTGAGTCCAGTCCACTGAAGATTGCCTGTCTCCTCTGGTTCTCTTATGGGCGGCATCTTCCCAGCTGCAGGGTTGCTATCGAAGTCTTTATAGCAAAGCTCAGGTCGACCAGGAGGTCTTTAGCCAGTGCCAAATAAACGATGTCCTTCAGAAGTCTTCCATCATCTATCCGTCGGACATGTCAGTGCCAGTGGAGCTGCTGCTGCACATTAGCAGCGCAGATGGAAGCTGTTGCTTCTTGGCTCTTGGTGTGCGTCCAGTGTCCAGGAGTGAGCTGGAGACAGCGGCTCCTGCATCTGTTGCTCCACTCTGGTGGGTGTCAAAGGTGGAAGCTGCCTTTCCAGTGTTGTTGTTGAGTCCAGTGTCCACTGATAGACCGCTGGTGATGGTGGATCCAAGGTAGGAGACACCACTCACAGCCTCCAGTGTGTATTTGTGGACGGAGCTTGATGGAGGAGGGTCTGCACCCTGTCCTGTAGTCTTGGTTTTGCCCGGGCCGACGGTCAGGACTAAACTAAAGGAAACAAATGTATGTGAATGTGCTGTGGTATTATCGCTAACATGGACAGCACTCTTTAGGACTGTTGTAGCACTGTGGTGTAATACCTTGTGTATTTTTATGTGACAGCACTTTAACGTCGTATTTATAAAGCACTTTTCGCGCTCTGTTTATTGCTCTTTAAAAATAAAACAACAAAGAGAACAATGTGAACAAGAGAGAAAGTTTATGGTTGTTACATATTTATAAATCCATTCATGTAAGATATTAATCGGATAAGTTAAGATGTCAGGTACAAATTGCAGTGTAGTAGAAATATAGAGGAGACTCAAAGTATAAGTACCTGATCAGAGTATTCAGGCTCATGACTTCAGTAAAAGTAGACACTTGAATCCCATCACAGTTTGGAACATGGCTGACCCTCTAATGTTGAGTTTCTCCAAATGTGACTTTCCCAGTTTACGTGTCGCCTGCCACAACCTCATCCATCACCCGTACTTCACCAACTTCATCCTCATCTTCATCATCCTCAGCAGCATTTCTCTGGCCGCTGAGGATCCCATAAAATCCCACTCGTTCAGGAACATCGTAAGACCCTCCCCTTCGGAACCCGCCCCCCTTTCGAAAGTCCAACTTCCGGTATGTCTTTGGGCTCCAAGTAAAACCTCTGGCTCCCCTCTTCTCTCGCCAGGTGCTGGGTTACGCCGATTACGTCTTCACCTCGGTTTTCACCGTGGAGATCGTGCTGAAGGTCAGTCCCGCCCGCCGTCACCGACATCACATTGCGAGCGGTCTCTAAGCCACGGCGTGTAACCTTGTCTCCTGTCTCCAGATGACCGTCTACGGAGCCTTTCTGCACACCGGCTCCTTCTGCAGGAATGCCTTCAACCTCCTGGACCTGCTGGTGGTCAGCGTGTCGCTCACCTCCTTCTTCCTCCAGTGAGTAGATCCCTGTGGAAAAACAAACCAACCGCCGTGACGGCCCGACTAGCCCGGTTCTTCTCTCACTTCGCTACATCCAGACAGTTTGGGATCTCTTCGCTCCACAACCTGTAAGACCTTTAGAACTCCACCAGCACTGGCACAACAGCTCACCTTTACTTCAAGCCAAGGGCTTCAAGGGCTGGAACTCCAGCGTTATTTCCTTTGCCCAGACGAACCCTCTCATCAAAATGGAGGATAGAACTCCATTTTCCGGAGAGGGCTGGTCTTGGCCAGCGCTGCCCTTTATCACGATGCCATTCGCAAGTATGGACAGAGTTTCCAGGCGTAGCCGGGGTGTTGAGGGGATCCGTTTTGGTGGCCTCAGATGTAATAGTTCTGTTGGCTTCATCTGACCGTGATCTCCAGCTCTCGCCGGAGCAGGACATGAGCATTTGTTCCAATGGAGTAACCGTCACACATCCGCGTGAACACCATACGTAGGGTTTTAATGTCTGAGACCAAATTTGCGTGGATGGCTCATAAGAAGCCTGGAATTGTCTGACTTCTCTAAACCTGCAGCTCCAGCGCCATCTCTGTGGTGAAGATCCTCCGAGTGCTTCGAGTGCTCCGGCCTCTTCGAGCCATCAACCGCGCCAAGGGGCTAAAAGTAAGCGGATTTACTGCTGCTCAGCGTGTTCGTGGGTGACAATTCCATACGATGGTGTTAGAATTCATACTCACGTGAACACCTTTGTGTGCCTCAGAATGTGGTCCAGTGTGTGTTTGTGGCCATCCGGACCATCGGGAACATCCTGATCGTCACCACGCTTCTTCAGTTCATGTTTGCCTGCATCGGAGTCCAGCTCTTCAAGGTTCTTTTCTCCTCTTTGAATTTCCCCAGTGTCTTTGAGGAACTCCCATGAGATCCTTGGAACTCAAGTTGCTCACAAATCCTTGAAACCTTTGGACCTGTGTCACTGTGTGGAATCCATCCATCCAGATGTACCAAAACTGTGCGGACGGGTCGTGTCTCAACATCTCAGCTCTTGTGACTTAAGAGGCAGAGAAAGGCTTTCAAAGTTGTACTTCATGTTGCAGGGCAGATTCTACAGCTGCACAGATGAAGCGAAACACACCCCAGAAGAGTGCAAGTCAGTATCCTCACTCCAGATTCCTTAAAGTGGACACGAGCTGTCCGCTAACACCTGTGTTTGACTTCAGGGGGACCTTCGTGGTCTACAAAGATGGGGATATGAACCATCCCATGGTGAGAGAGAGGATCTGGGAAAACAGTGACTTTAATTTTGACAACGTGTTGATGGGCATGCTGGCGTTGTTCACCGTGTCCACCTTCGAAGGCTGGCCGCAGTGAGTAGCAACCATATCTTAACGTAAGTTCCGGCTTCTTTGAACCTTCCGCTTCTAACTTAGACCCGCCATGTTTAAGGCTCCTTTACCGGGCTGTGGACGCCAACGCCATCAACCGAGGGCCCATTTACAACTACCGGGTCGAAATCTCCATCTTCTTCATCATCTACATCATCATCATCGCCTTCTTCATGATGAACATCTTTGTGGGTTTTGTCATCATCACCTTTCGGGAGCAAGGGGAGGCTGAGTTTAAAAACTGCGAACTCAACAAAAACCAAGTAGGTCACTTTGACGGGCGTCAGTCACGCGCCTTCACTGTTGCCATGACGATGCCAGCGTTTTTGAGTCATCAAATTAGTCCGGCTTCTCTGACGTTGGTGGTGTGACTCAAACAAGCGGCTGAACTACAGCTGGATTCTGATTCAGTTAGTCCAGATACTGCGGTCGGAGAATCCTCTGATCCGATCCGGTCTCTTAGGTCGGAGATGAAGACAAGCAGGAGAATCCATTCAGTGCTATAGAAGTGCTGTTGCACTGTTCAGAGTGAATAATGCTCGCCCTCCTCTTGTTGCCACCTTCAGCGCCAGTGTGTTTACTACGCACTGAAGGCTCAGCCTATCAAGATTTACATCCCCAAAAACCCATCTCAGCTGAAATTCTGGAAGATCATCAACTCCAGCCAGTTTGAGTACATCATGTTTGTGTTGATCCTGGGCAACACCCTCACGCTGGCCATTCAGGTGAGACTCCACGCGAACCCGGCACGACACCGACACGCGTCGACTTTCTTCTGACTGGAGGTTTCCGGTTCCTCCCTTTCAGCATTACGAGCAGTCTAAGCTGTTCACCCACGTCATGGACATCCTCAACATGATCTTCACTGTGGTGTTCACCATCGAGATGATCATCAAGTTACTGGCTCTCCGCGCTCATGTGAGCTTTACTCTTTTAGCCGATCCTGCTCAAGGCCGTCTGGTTTTGACTCTTGCTGGATTTGTAAAAAATTCCCTTGCAGCATTATTTCATCGACCCTTGGAACTCCTTTGATGCTCTGATTGTGGTGGGCAGCGTGTTGGACATCGCAGTCTCAGAGTTCAGTGTAAGTGTGTTCGCAGAATAGTACTTTGTTGGGTCTTTGGACACATTTCAAAAGCTAGCGGAAAGCTACAGATTAGCACCAGCATTTCCTCACACCTTGTTCCTCAGTTGGTGTCCCTCAAAGCTCAATCGTAGGGCCTCGTTACATCAGTTCTGTATGATAGCCAACTGTCCCAAAGCTGACATCCATGTCTACGTGGATGACCGCCAAAACCTCATCGGGCGATCCTTGAGATCAATGCAGATGTTCCTGAGATAATCGTGCTCACAGAAGATCCCATGAGCTGACCTCTGCCCGATGAAAGTTTCTTGACAGACGTACACGATTCTCTGAATGTTAAAGTCATCGTGATTTCGGCTTCTTTTTTCCCCTCTTTCCCTGTGAACGATCTCCTCACCGGGTTGATGCCATGAAACATGTCCTCAGGGCGGCGGCGGCCACGGTGAGGTGAGACAGCCGTCTGATGCACCCGCCTCTACTAATTCTCCTGCCGGTGCTGCACGATGGTCGGTTTTGTCCTACTCTTCTCCAGGGTGGCGGCAAAGGGGAGAGCGGAAAAGTGTCCATCACGTTCTTCCGTTTGTTCCGAGTCTTGCGATTGGTCAAGCTGCTCAGCAAAGGAGAAGGTATTCGAACCCTCCTCTGGACTTTTGTCAAGTCCCTGCAGGTCAGTGAATCACAGACCAATGGATTCCCACATTGCAAAGAGTGTGTACGTGGCACCGGCCGCCCGTCCTACCCGTCTGCAAACGTTCTCCTGGTGTTTACTCGCTCAGGCACTGCCTTATGTCGGCCTTCTCATCGCCATGATCTTTTTCATCTACGCCGTGATCGGCATGCAGGTGAGTCTGTCTCCTCGGTGAGCCTTCTGGACAGTTGTAGTTACAATTGCAACCTCTTCCCTAAATTAGTAAAGGGGTAGCTGCTGTGGAAGTTTCAGAATATTACTGGATGATCTTTGTCTCTCTAAATGGATTCTAGACATTTGGGAAGGTAGCGGTTGATGACAACACACATATCAACAGGAACTGCAACTTCCAGACCTTCTTCATGGCTGTTCTGGTGCTTTTCAGGTCAGCTGTTCTTTATCTCTCCTCTACCTGCATCTTTCTTGTATGTCAGT
Source organism: Fistularia commersonii (assembly GCF_037954325.1). NCBI lineage: Eukaryota > Metazoa > Chordata > Actinopteri > Syngnathiformes > Fistulariidae > Fistularia > Fistularia commersonii. The sequence goes on along the minus strand of NC_141297.1, from coordinate 657,927 downwards.
ATGTCCATCGCTGCTACGCTCAGCCCCTCAGCTGGCTGGTTGCCTTCAAAAGAGCGTCATCACCCCAGCTATTCAGACCACGGCGTACCTGATGTTTTCTCAGGTGTGCCACCGGAGAGCAGTGGCAAGAGATCATGTTGGCGGCGCTGCCAGGCAGACGCTGTGACCCGGAGGCCGACACTGAGCCGGGTGAAGAGTTCAACTGTGGCAGCAACCTGTCCTACATTTACTTCATCAGCTTCTTCATGCTCTGCGCTTACCTGGTGAGTGAAGCCTGGGATTGAGGAAATCTGCAAATTGTTTGTTTTTTGTAGTCGCCTGGCGCCGAGGTCGACCGGTGAAACCCGCCCCCTAATTTGGTCGTACTTCATGTACCCGCGTGGGTCCAAATTAAATCTGGGTATGATTGAATCACATGTGTTCCAGGGATGTGTGAAGTCAGACGGGATCAGAGGACGGCATTACAGGAGCTCCAGGAGCTTATCTTGTCTTCTTCAACTCCCGAGACACTCCGAACCCTCCACATCTGTGGATTTCATTAATCTGCCGGGCACGTTAAGAGCCCCGCAAATATTTCACGCTCCCGTGATCTTGGTCGGAGTTTTAAGACGGTAGACATGAGCAGATTAAACGGGGGAAGATTACACTCTCATCTGAGGTAAAGAACCCAAAAGCGGGAGTTCATTTGCTGTTCTTGCTGCATGCGCAGACTCCTGATCACTCCTGTCATGATCAGGGTGCTGGTGACCTTCAACCCTTCCAGGATTCCAAAACCACAGGCCCCGTCCTGTTCCACTCAACTGCACTATGTGCCCACATGTAGTCTTACTACAAGCCTTGGCTGACGTTTGGGACCGTCAGCAAATAGGTGCTGCTGGAGGCTTCTTATTTCCGCTCCTAATATTGGTACCGCGAATTCAATGCGCAAGAAATACAATATGAAGGTTTTTTGCGAGACATGGAACCCCCGATTTGCTCCCGATGACGCGGCGCTTTGCGTGGCTGCGCTGCCACCGTCGGCGTGCCAGTGTATGGGTGAAGGTTGTGTCAAGGAGATGACTGGGTTACATCAGTAAGGAGTGTCTACCTGTCCTCTTCCCTGTCAAGATCATCAATTTGTTCATTGCCGTCATCATGGACAACTTTGAATACCTGACCCGAGACTGGACGGTGCTCGGCACCCACCACCTGGACGAGTTCAAGAGGGTCTGGTCCGACTATGACCCCGAGGCCACGTGAGATCTTCCCCCTCGAACCTTCGCACTCCTCCACTCGTCTTCGCCACTTTCCGTTTCTTTGTCTTCTAAACGTCCTCGCGTCCTTGCAGAGGCCGTATCAAGCACATCGACGTGGTCACCATGCTGCGGAGGATCCAGCCTCCTCTCGGCTTTGGGAAGCTGTGCCCGCACCGCGTGGCCTGCAAAGTGAGTCACGCACCTCCAGAGCTGCTGCTGGATTATCTCAAGCCGGAGTTCCCGGTTTTAATCCCAATCCCTCTGTCCACGTCTCAGAGACTGGTCTCCATGAACGTCCCACTGCACGCCGACGGGACCGTCACCTTCAACGCCACCCTGTTTGCCCTGGTGCGAACATCGCTCAAGATCAAGACCGATGGTTTGCGACACACACACACACACACACACACACACATGCACGCCTGATCTGTTAGAGTGCAGTACATGATGTTTCCTAAGTGGTCTTTTGAAGCTGGACCTTCTCACGTCTCCTCCAGGCCCCATTGATCAGCAGAACGAGGAGCTGAAGGTGATCATTAAGAAGCTGTGGAAGAGGACCAAGCCCAAGCTCATTGACGAAGTCATTCCTCCCCCTAGAGGTAGAAGATAACATCACAACTCACGTTCGGGATGCGGACATCTCACTCCTGCCGTAGATGTTACTGACTGAGATGCCTCATATAGATACGGTCCACCCCCTCGAGACCTTCTGATGGACAGCCGTCCTCTTTATCCGCAGGGGACGAGGTGACCTGCGGGAAGTTTTACGCCAGCTTCCTGATCCAGGACTATTTCAAAAAGTTCCGCAAGAGGAAGGAGCGGGAGAGGAAGTCCAAGAAAAAGGACAAGGCCGCTTCTCTCCAGGTGACGTCCATGGACGACGTCTCAGAAGAAGCATCCTGTCCGGACGGCGATCATCTCACCGTGGCGATGTCTCTTTGTGTGCTCAGCAAGGGCTGCGCAGTCTGCAGGATCTGGCCCCGGAGATGCGCCTGGCGATGGCGTGCGACCTGGAGGAGGAGGAGGCCGGCGACGGAGAGATGACGGGCGACGAGATATTCGACAGCGCGTCCGGAACCTCGGCCAACACCACGCCGGCCAGCACGCCCATGCCGCCCATCGAGATGCTGGTGGAGCAGAGCGCCGTGATGGTGGAGCCGGAGCTCTGGACGGCGGGCGAGGCGGCCGTCACCGCGCAGGTGGTCGGGATGCAGGAGCACCAGAGGCCGGGATCTGAGCTGGCGGGCGTGAGCGTGGTCACGGAGCAGCCGCAGGGGTCGGTGCCGCCGCTCATCAGGTGGGTTTCTCCGCCGCCCGAGATCGTCCCGTTTCTTTGGAGAGTACCTTCAACCGATTCTTCCACACAGAGTGGAGTCCATCAGTGAGATGCCTCCTCCTCCGCCGTCTCCTCTACCTCCCCCGGCTCCTCCGGCTGAGACACCGGAGCCACTAGGAGTCGTAGTCCAACCACCGGTGGCCGAGCCGGCCGCGGCGGCACCTGCTGCAGCGGCGGAGCCGGTCTACAGCTATGACGCGGAAGCTTCCGGTCTGGCATCGGTGGAGCGGTAAGACTCGATCCACCGAGCTAACGGCGCTCTATCAGACTGAACTTTGACCTTCATAGCGTCGGCGTAGAACTCGGTCAAATCAAGGTCTGTTTCACCGGCGCTCTGAGATCCAGTCCCGTGTAAGGCTTGTCTTCAGAGAGACACAGATGTCTGTGGACCAAAGGGAGGATGTTACCCATAGCTTAGCTTCCATCTTCTCCCTTCTGTCCACTGCCGTCAGACTCCTTCGCTGTTTGTGCAAAGACAGCGTGGTGAGATGTGCCTTTAGGACTGAGCTGGTGGAGAAGCTAGAAGTCCACCAATGAAGCTCCCTCCCTTTCACCTGGGCCTGGTTATGACAGAGGGCCGATTAAATAAAAAACAAATACCAACATTTGCTCTGTCAGCTGGGATCCAGCCGGAGAACCCGTTAGGTTCTGATCTCCTCTGGCCTCCACGAGGGGCTGGACGTGTTCCTGAGGTCAAGACATTAAGCCCTCAGATCTCCGAGAAGAAAGCAGCTCCGTGAATGTTTGTCTTTTCGTAGATTCACGTACCCGGAGGCCGTCTCTCCGGCGCCCACGGAGACGGGTTACAGCGGGACCGATCCGGAGCGAGCCGCCAGCGTGGGGGAGATCCACTACCACACCCACCACGCCGGAACCTTCATCAACGGATACCAGGGCGCCGCCGTGGCCGCAGACGGCGCCGCCGCGAGTCCCAGTCCCACCCCGACCAACGGCTATGCTGCTAACGGGTACGGCGCCTACAACAATGATGCGGGCAGCATCTTCAGTGCCAATGGCAACGGGAGCACGGTGAATGGTGGCCCCGACAACAACGGTAGCATCGGAGGTAGCGGGAACGGCTACAACGGGAACGGAAACGGCTACAACGGGAACGAGAACGGCTACAACGGGAACGGAAACGGCTACAACGGGAACGAGAACGGCTACAACGGGAACGGAAACGGCTACGGCGGCGGAGAGAATGGGGGCATGCAGTTCGTGAGGAGGCGGCTACTTCCAACCATCCCCAAAGGTGAGGCACCTCTGCAGGCTACCATGGTAACTAATGTCACTACATTGAAAGTAACTACTGTAACTGCAGGTTAGAAACTAATGTAACGACATGGGTAGTAACTACTGTAACTACAGGTTAGAAACTAATGTGACTACATGGGTAGTAACTTATGTTACTCCATTGGTAATAGCAAATGTAAGTACATGGTCTGTAATTAATGCAAGCACATGGTTACTGACAAATGCAACTACACGGGTAGTAAATAATGGAACCACAGCAGCAGTAACTAATCTGACTACAGGTTAGTAACGAATATAACTATAGGGTAGTAACTTTTGTCACTACATGTTTGTAACTATTGTAACTACAAGGTCAGTATCTAGTGGTGCTAGATAGGTTGCAAAAATGTAACGACAGGTTGAAACTTGTCACTATGGGTTAGCAACTATTGTTACTACATGGGAAGGAACTAATGGAGCTACAGGTAAGTAACTAGTGTAACTACATGGGTAGTAACTAATGTAACTACATGGGTAGTAACTTACGTTACTACATGGGTAATAGCAAATGTAATTACGTGGTTTGTAACTAATGCAACCACATGGTTACTGACAAATGAGACTACTCGGGTACTAAATAATGGAACTGCAGCAACAGTAACTAATCTGACTACAGGTTTGTAACGAATATAACTATAGGTTAGCAACTTGACATTACAGGTTAGTAACTATTGTAACTACAAGGTAAGTATCTAATGGGGCTAGATAGGTTGCAAAAATGTAACGACAGGTTGAAACTTGTCACTGTGGGTTAGCAACTAATGTTACTACATGGGAAGGAACTAATGGAGCTACAGGTCAGTAACTTGTATTGGAACAGAAGTTTGATTTAGCATTTTGGGTGAAAGACATGTCAAACAAGGGATGTCCAAGTGTAACTCCACCTCCTTCTCCTCCTCCATGCAGGCCGGAAGCCCACCTTCTCCTTCCAGTGTCTTAGGCCTCAGAGCAGCGTGGACGAAGCCTCCCTCTCAGGAATCTACCGCGGGAACTCCACCCTGACTCGCCCTCGGCTGCAGGTAAGGGACGGAGGTCCAGGGACCTCGGGGACCTCAGAGACCTCAGGGACCTCAGGGACCGTCCCACCCGTCTGACCCGTCTGACCCGTCCCACCCGTCTGATCCTCCACCAGACCCACCTCAGCCTGGACTCCCGTCCCAGCAGCGTGTCGTCCATGTCTTCGTCCTCCTGGGTGAACACCACGGCGGCGGGCAGCACTCCGGCCCCGGGAGCCCCGGCCCCGTCGGCCCGGCGGGGAAAGCTCATCTACACCCCGATGATCCTGGTGGACTCGGCCAGCGGCGCCACCCGGCAGCTGTGGGGCGACGCCTCGGCCAGCCTCCCCGCCGGGACCCGACCCGGCTGGTACCCGGGTCAGAGCCGCTCCTTCGGCAGCCTCCGGGTCCCGCAGGGGAACCAAGGCCTGCTGGACAGAGGCAGCGCAGACAGCCTGGTGGAGTCGGTGAGGGAACGTCAGCGAGAACTTGGAGGACTTGATGGAATCGTTACCTCACGTGATCCTCTGTGTGTGTGTGTGTGTGTGTGTGTGTGTGTGTGTCAGATCCTGATCTCCGAGGGTCTGGGTGTTTACGCCAGGGATCCCAAGTTCGTGAGCTTCGCCAAGCGCGAGATCGCCGAGGCGTGTCACATGAGTCTGGACGAGATGGAGAGCGCCGCCGCCGACCTGATCGCCCGCGGCGCCAGCCAGGCGGCGTCCCGCTTCGAGGAGGACCTGGCGGACGAGATGAACTGCGTGATCTCCTACTGAGTCCTGCAGGCGTCCAAACACCGCTTCCTCCCACTTCTTCTTTCTCTTATTTGTTTTCTTCCACGGTTTGTGTTTTTGATCTGAAAAACGGGGACGGACCGGCGAGGCGAGGTTCCAGGGAGGAGTTTATCTCCTCCGCTGGACCTCCGAGGTGGAGCACGTGTCGGGTGCGACTTGCCAAAACATGCGTGACGGTTGTGGGGTCGGCGTGTGGCGGGAGCGCGGCAAAAGACTACAAACAATATGGCCGCCGTGCTCCTGCTGAATGACAACACTCTCATGAGGTTCATCGGGTTTTGTACTGATGTTCTCATCTCACTCAGCACAGTGTGTGTGTGTGTGTGTGTGTGTGTGTGTGTGTGAGAGAGTGAGTACGTTGGGGGGGTTAGTGACATCACCTAGTGTGTGTGAATAAACTCTCTGCAAAGGTACGACTCCTTTCTTTTGAGTTTTTTCAATAAAAGTTCTGGTGATGTTCTCCTGGAGCCTCAGGTCACACAGGGACCAGCGGAGGAGGAGAAGGTTGGAGCAGATGTTTGCTTTGGAGACCCTGAAGAGAAGGCGGGAGGCAGAGGTGAAGATGTGGAGGTTCCTCTGTGGGAGCTCGGAGGACGGAGAGGATCAGGAAGGAGTCCTGCGGAGACGGCTCATGCTAGATGTTCTGGAGATAAAGTCACGCTGAGATGGTTCAGACGTGGACAGAGGAGGGATGGAGAAGATGCTGAGGTGGGAGGAGGTCTGGAGGAAGACCAGGGAGGAGGAGCCTCATGGACGGATAAAAGAGGACGGGGATGTCGTTGGTGAGAGAGGGTTAGAAGAAAGCAGATGATTGGCCGCGGGTCGGACCGAGGCGGCTGATTGGCCGAGGGATAGATAGTGGCGGCTGATTGGCTGTCGGCCCCTGGGGGGGGCAGAGCGGATCCTGTGTGGACAGAATGGCGTGAGGTGGAGCTGAACGTGGGCTGAGGGACAGATGGAGATCTGCAGGTGTAGTCCTTGTTGTCAAACATCTGAGTTACATAACGGGCTGTTGTTGCTCCAACAGACCGGGAGCCCCCCCCCCCCCCCCCCTTAAAGGGAGCGCCGTCCCGCTCCAGATGGTCCACAAGGTCTACAAGGTCCACATGGTCCTCAAGGTCCACATCCGGACGGAGAAACAGCCCCGGATGTTGTTTCCATGGAGATGCCGGTTTTCTGCTGATGACCGCCAGCGGTTCGTCCTTCCCATCACATCTGCCTACTAAGGCGCGAACTGCCCCCCCTCCTCTCCTCTCCTGCCCCCCCCCCCCCCCCGAGGATGATCTCCTAGAGTAAAGCCGCGCTCTGATTGGTCCACCGCCATCCAACGGCTGCGTTAACGTCACGACGCGCGGCGCGTCCTCGCCCCTGCCCGTGACGCAGTCCTGCCCCCCCCCTCCCGGGCTGTTCCGGATCAGCCTCCTCCACCCTCCGCCCCTCTGATCCTCTTATCACACCGAGCGGCCAAGATGGACGTGGTGAACCAGGTAGGTCTTCTTCTTCTTCTCCACCTCCTCCTCCTCTTCCTCCTCCGCCGCCGCCGCCGCTCGTTACGTCCCGGTGGTTCGGATGCGCGCACATGCGGGTTTTTTTCTGCTTCTTTCACGCACCGCGTCAAAAGGTTCGAGGGGCCGATGCGTCAGCGGGTGTAGGAACCGGAGGGGGGGTCGGTAGTGATGGTGCATTGGAGGGGGGGGGGGGGCGCCGTGCGCGGCGTCCGGAGGTCTGCAGCGGCGACGCGCATCCACGGGATTGATTGTTTAATTGGTTTCCGTGCGATGAATCGGGAGTGTGATCGATCCGCGCGGCCCCCGCGCGTAACCGCAGCCCCCCCTCTCACCCCCCCCCCCCCCCCCCCCCGCGTCTCCCGCATCCGGGGTTTATTTCTCCATCTTTGCAACCGTGAGATGATGGTGAACGTCGGGAGTTCGTGCGTCATGTGTTTGTGGTTCGCTGTTGGAGGAGGGGTGTATGTGTGTGTATGTGTGTGTGTGTGTGTGTGTGTGTGTAGTGGGGGGGCGATGCGTGCCCCCCCTTCCACTGTGCGGCCATTTATCGAAGCGCGCAGGGAAAGACCGCCGCGTCCTCGATGTCGCATTCACCTGCGCAAAAAGCGTCCTCGTCCGCCCGCAGCGGGACAGATATCGCGATATTTGCGCGCACCCCCCCCCCCCCGCGCACCCCCCGCAAAAAAATAAAAATAAAACGCCTTGATTTGTGCGGCCGGAAAAGCGACTGATAATCAGCTTTGTCTAATTGTAATGCCGGCAGGGTATT